>NW_010186590.1:0-14152 GCF_000695765.1 Mesitornis unicolor | reverse complement strand
AGCAGGAACACCTTGGAGTCATCATTGCTTCCAGAGCTTGACTTACTTGAGGGATGTTTGGAGAAGGGAAGAGCAAAAGTCAGGAGGAGTGCAGAACAGAGCACACTGCAAATAATTAAAAGATGTAGGGAACTGAGTGCACTGCATAAAAAACATCTATTTGTGTTTTCTTGCAGCCAACAGCCAGTGTTAGAATCACAATAGAAGCATGGAAAATAAGGATTTCCTATCAGCACCAAATGGGTCATAAAAGGCAAGAGAAAACACCAAAGGCCATAAAGACACAGGCAACTGCTGCCCGGCTCCCAGTGACAGGAGAGCTTGCTCGACGTGGTCACCTCTTTGCTGTACCCAGTTTTTACAGAGTATTAAGACTCCTGAGAGGTACAAAGTTTAAACTAGTCATTAGCAGAATTGATTTGCCTTCTCATCTTCAACAAATGGCATCAGCTTTGCTCATGTAAGAGGAAAACAGAGTGGTAACAACACACAGCCATGAATGGCAATCCCAGGGCGAAAATGACCACAGAGCTACGAAACCTTCTTTGGCAGGGGGCGGGGAGGGGTAGCAGAGGAGAAAGGGGGAGTGTGGATGGTGCATGGGAAGAGTCTGTGCTAAGTGGCCTCATGCCCCAAGTTTCTTTATCTTTTCTTTTTTTTCACTCCCAGTAAAAAAAGCCCTCAGATGCTGGAATTTTCTATACAAAATTTATTATCTTTGTGCTGTGTTTAGAGTATAATACCAATTGCAGGCCTATTTGAATGCCCATGGGAAGTCTTTCCATTGGCTTCATTGCTCTTTGGTTATTCTCTGTATTCTTATTCACGTTATCAGCTTCTTGCTGGTAAATATGTGATAGAAATAATTATTGATACTTGCAGTATGACAAAATAGAAAAGTAAATACCTAAGAAAGCAGTGCTCCTGACAGCAGGCAGCCTTTTCTGAAATTATATAGTCTACAATTTTGAAGCAATACTAATAAGTTAACATTCTAGCTAAGGAGACTGTCTTCACCAGCCAAAAGCATCATTTCAGTAATGAAGTTCTGTAATGTAAATAACCTTAAACATGAAGAACTAAAGCCCTTCCTTCATCCAGTACCTTCATGACACTGAATCAGGCTCCTTTCCCCTTGGCAGAGGACTAGTAAAAAGGACCGTGTTTTTCCCAGCCACCTTTAATCCCAACAGGCAGAGCTCAGGAAATTCTGCAGCTTCTCAGCATACTTAGGTATTGGCCTTTCCACCAGCCACACTTCATTGGATCTCGCTGGGCACCCTCAGCTGCAGAGCTGGCTGGCGTCATTATGCACCAAAAAGCAACAAAGGGAGCTCAGCTGGCTTCAAAGGATGTGGGACCTGTGGCCCGGGCTGACAAAGAGTGAAGAAAAGTCAGGCTTCAGTAACTTTTAATGACAGCTCTTGTTAGGGTTAAAAAAACAACTCAGCTATCGTGCTGTGATTCAATCTGAAGGGGAGCCCATCACCCTTGCCACTGCAGGTCGCAGCACCATGAAGGAGGTTGTTATCCTCAAAATTAATCATTCGGAGCTACCGCAATAGGCATGCAATGCCAAGTCAAGATGCAAAACTCACCGCTGCCTGCCAGACTGGAGACCGATTACTGCTACTTCTGCCATCTCATCTTGCTTGCAGAATCCCGCCTCACCTATCAAATTACATTTTTGTTCCAAGTGGGAAAAAGTAAGTTGTTTCAGCAAAGTCTGCCTTCGTCCCCTTCCCAGGCCCCCTAATCACCCCCTGGAGTAATGCAGTGACTGGTACAGATGGACACTTCAGATAGCACTAGCTGGAAAAAGTCACAAACAAATTAGTGTCCTTTATTTGTCCCATTTCTTAGTAATTTTTTGGCTAACAGAAAAGAAGGTCTAACATTTTAGAAAGCTCTTATCATCCTTTCCTGTTTTTACAGGAAATAAAAAATATAGAAGCAAAAATCAGCCACCAGGATTGGTAGGAACCAGTGAAGGAGACATTCCAAGCCTTTGAAACTCTCCACCAATGCCATATACTTGAACTTTTTCTCCTCAGTCCCACCCGCATGAGCCCTTAGGCAGCTTTCTGGCTTTAAGAGCATTGTATCTGCCAAAATCATGGAAGAAATATGTCCCTGTCTTAGTACGTTCGCCTTAGTATGTTATCCTCTACTGAGGATAAACTCTCCTCATCATTCACCTCTCACTAACTTTCCCGTGTCAGGAATGGACTAAGTTCTCATTAGATGAGTGAGGCAGAGTGAAAATCCAGCTGCTGATGTTTCTTTCCTTCTGAGCAGTATATATTTACTGATTTGTGCTACAATAGCTCCTGAGAGCCCCAGTGGAGACAGGGGTCCTGGGATTATATGGGCTACACATGAGATCCAGCTACACACCCTAGAAGTTTACAGCCTAAAGTAACATAAAGACAAATAAGACAAAATCCCAAGATGTTCTTGCGATGAAGAAACTCATACTTCATGAAATTACACCGTCGCAGTGGGAGAAAGATTTGCTTGAGTCAGTAGATAAGATTGGCAGAAATTCATCCCCTGAGAATACCAGTATAAAATGTGAGCTTAGAACAACATCAATTATCATACATTTAATAATTTAAATAACAATAACATACACTTCATCTGTGTCTCATATAATGTCAGAATAGCCTATCTATTTCAACAGTCAGGTATCTTCTCTGCCGGCTGGATTTCTGCTGTACTGGTAATGTTCACAATGAGTTCTATCATCAGTTCCCTCTGAATTCTTGTTTCTAAGGCACTTCCATTCCATAAAATAGCTCTTTGTGGCAGTTCTCTTGAACTTACAATAGCTTCACACTGAGAATTCAGAGGTATTACATGACTATTATTTTAACGTCTTTTGTGTATTCAGTTGCACAGAATTATGAAATGCATTTATGGGAAAGGGGTTAGAGAATTTATGTATAAGACATTTCACAGTCATTAGCAACCGCAGCAAAGCCCTGTTGGACCAACACAGGAAGGCAGAGAGAAGTGCTCCTATTTTTCTAACACTCTGGAGTGTTTTTCCCAATTGTTGATTCTAAAAATTTTTTTCAAGTGAAACCTAGTTCCAGGAGCATGGGAAATCGCCCTAGATTTACATCCATACACTGCAGAGGGGAAAATAAATAACTGTTCCCACACAATGAATCATTTTCCATTTCATTTCAATACGCAATAGCATGACAGCACGCTGGGGAAAATGGAAATGTAATGGTATCACAGCTGCACATGGGCACACCGGCAGGAGGACAAACCCAAGACAATATTGAGTTCAGAAGTTCAGATCCAGCACAGGGTTATAAAGCTGAATTACAACCTTTGCTGAACTTGAATCCTTAGAGCAAATTCTTCCGCCCCCCCCCCTCCCCGGTATCTTGTGTCCTCCAGCAGAATAACTGGGGTGCTTAGAAATGACAGGTTTCACGCATGAATATTCCTGCCCTTTCCTCACGATTTTCAGTAACTTCTCAGAAGAATAATGAACTTGCTTTTTCCCTCCTAATTATGGGAGTCACAAAAGACACAGCACACCAGATTTGCAATCATTTTCAGTCCTATTTTTTAGTGTAATGGAAATGTCATGGCAATAACATGACACATTCACACATAATAACAGCTTTGTTTGCAGGAACTAAAAAGTACACAACATGAACATACTTCTCAGTGTACGTAGGGTAAAAACCTATTTGATTTTAATGCCTCAGGAAGTGAAAAACCAACATTTAACCCAAGGTGGTCATCATGTTTGGATGGAAGCACCATCCTAACCCAAAACAGCTGTCGGGCTGGCTGGGACAGCTGGAAGGAGAGAAGAGCTGCAGAGACTGTGCAGGATCAAGCACCTCCTGCAAACTTACGCACCTTTGCTGGCCAGCAAACTGACTGTCCCAAAAACACCACCAAAGCCAGCATAAGACTTCATAAGGGTTTTCACACTGCTAAGTGGATTTGGAGGAAATGGAGCTCCCTGGGGTATGATGCCCACTTTCTCTTCACCCACACTCAACAGTCCAGAGCAAGCAAAGCTTCAATAGGAATCTTCCCTGATTTTTGTTTTAATCACCATTCCTGGGTTTCTTTGGTGTTTTAATTCATAACAGAGCCTACAGAGGGAAGATGACGTGTGGAGAGGACAAGGGTGCCCTATGCATCTCCTTGGAGGGCTCCTGCCTGCCACAGCTGAAACCACTGAGATTTTTATGGAACTTCAGCAAAGGAACAGACCCAAAGGGAAAGGCAAAAGGACCCAGTGAAGGAATTTAGCAAAGTGGTGGTTTTGTTGCTGTGGCTTGCTGCAGGGCTCCTTTCTGACAGTGATCCAAGGAAACTGCCAGAAGGTCAGCAAACGTGTACTGAAGGGGTTTATTGGCTTGTGTGGCCCTGGAAGGACCTAGTTGGTGCTGTAAGCAGCAGCTCTTTAATTTGTTTTCCTTTGCTATTTTCCTGAAGAGAGAGGGTAAAATTTTGCATCTGAGATCCTAAAATTAGGCTTTTAAATCTGAATGTAAGCCCTTAGATAAAGGTTGCCAAACATTTAGTAGGATTTGGAAATGCTTGCGCTATTTTTGAATTCCTCATTGCAGACGACATCTTACTGCAATACGATCATGTATTTTTAACACAATGGATTTTCTAGCACCCATGAACTGCATCACAACCCAGGAAAATTAGTCAAATCCAATATCCACTGGACCTCTGTCTCACATGCGATATCCATCACAGTCTGTCCAAAAGCATTACAATAGTTACAGCTCATTGTGATTTAGCAAAAGTGATAGAACAAAAGAGTTTCTGAAATAAAGACGCTGAAATCTGCTTCCTTCAACACGCATTACACAATCTTATTCCTCTCAGATTTATCTTTCTTTTCTCATCTTTAGGAATCACTAGAGTTATAGCTCCCCTCTTTTAACCTACAGCCATTTCTCACTCTTTCAGTTGTCCTACCATGATCTTGTGCCATTCCAGCATCATTTCACCGCAAGCAAAATCCATGTACCAATTTGTTCTGTGTATTCCCTTCTCCTCCTTGTCTTGATTTTCCTAAAACGCTTCTACACTTACACAGTCATTCACAACAAACCCAGAAAAGGACTTGGAACATGTATTTCTTTCCAACAGGGAAGGAAATAGTTTTTGCTACTTTTTCAGTTATATTGGCTGCTGCAGTGATAGGGTCCTCATAGGAGCTTGGGTAGATAGGTTTTGCTGCAGGCTTATTGCATTGCCCATGATTTCCACTCAGGGGACCCTGGAACAAACAAAAATCATAATCCTGTTCCCCCATCTTTCTCAGACAACATCTGAGAGCAGAAAAGAACACTCATTTGTCTTTTTTAAAATGATATTTTAATTACTCATGTCATGCCTCAGTAAAATGGCTAGCCTTTTGTTAAAATGGGGCTTAATTGCGTTATGGAGCCTTCATGGGACCCTCGCACATAAAGCGCTTTTCTTCAGACTTTCAAGACCTAAATTTGCAGTTGGCTCCTGACCAGCGCACTCGAGCAGATAGGCACGTAGGTAGCGGGCAGACCCCGTGTTGATGAAGTAATCATAGTTGACTGCCTCGCCTGTGCTATTCTACAAATATGCTCGCAAACAAAAATTGGATATGCATGTTGGTTTTCATTTTGAATTCATTCAAAAAAAAATGCCCTTGGTATGTCAGAAAGCATGGAGACACCTTCACGGACTGTTGGCTACGCCTCGGCAAAGCTTTACAACAGTCTGTTAGACAAAAAAGAGACTGATGTAGATACCTTAATAAGCATCCCATCTGTGAGGTCATCGGGATATTTCAAACAACTTTCAGCTCTCATTAGTTTAGCGGTTTCCACAAGCATGTCCTTATCTTTTGTAACTTTTGCAGCCAAACTTCCTGGGAAAGCCTCTGAGCTGGGTGACATTTTTACCCATGGGTCAGTCTGCAGTAATGAGCCACCAATTTATGTGTCCTTTGCACTCTCAGGAAGTATATGTTTATATTAACCTTTCATGTTGTGAATTTTTCCTTTATCCGTGTAATTCTCTGGCTTCTACCATGCAAATCTCATTATTCCTAATAGGCTGCAATTAGGATCTCCAAGCTGTTGATCACAGTCATTCGGAACAGTAAAGGGCATTTTCCAAGAATAGGTGCTTTTTCTGCTATATTAATGATGGAATGTGTAACAGAGACTATGCCAGTAAAGTAATAGTGAATTAGGGAGCTGCCGGCTAATGGAAATCCTTATCAACTCTCTGGTTTTGTACCTTCAATTAACACAGAAGGTCTAGCACAGTCTATTGCTTCACATAAAACACGCTATGCACAATGTTACAGGGAAATGAGTTTTACGACTTTTCAAGTCTGCTAGGCCTGAATGAGTAAATGCGTATTGATTACAATTTCTTACAGTTTCATGCACTTGAAAGAGATAAAGCAGGTTCATCAGCACTTGCCCACATGCTAGGTCTTTATCGCACTAATGAGTAGCCCTTTAAAGAGGATGTTGTAACACTGTTTTCTTTTCTAAGAACTCCCATATCTGTACTCAGAATTTGTTGGACTGAAATCTGCTGTTTCTTAAGGTGCAAGAGGGTAATATCCACTGTACTTACATCTTTCTTTGACTGTAGCTGTTTTCTCAGTTTTGAATGAAGGACATGAACAAAGGTGAAGCTGGTGAAGGGTCTGAAGAAAAAGTCTTATGAGGAGCGGGTGAGGGAACTGGACTTGTTTAGTCTGGAGAAGAGGAGGCTGAGAAGAGACCTTACTGCTCACTACAATTACCTTAAAGGAGGTTACAAGTAAGGTGGGGGTTGATCTCTTCTCCAAAGTAACAAGCAATAGAACAAGAGGAAATGGCCTCAAGTTGCGCCAGGGGAGGTTTAGATTAGGATATTAGGAAAAATGTCTTTACTGAAAGAGTGATCAAGCACTGGAACAGGCTGCCCAGGGAAGTGGTGGAGTCACCATCCCTGGAGACGTTAAAAAAAAGTGTAGATGTGGCACTTCAGGGCATGGTTTAGTAGGCATGGTGGTGTTGGGTTGACCACTGGACTTTATTATTTTGGAGGTCTCTTAAAACCTTAATGATTCTGTGATTGTATGACATGGGTGGAAAAGGAGAACTGGGGAAGCACTGATAGCAGATGAATGCAGTATGAAGAAGGAAGAAGATATGCCAAGGAATATTTATCTGCAGAGCCTTAAAAGATTAAAACCAAAACTTTTAATAGGGTACAAAAAGCAAGGACAGCCCTAGGAGTGAGCCAGAAGTTTGTGTGCATGTGCACAGTTGGAGTGGTGTCTGCCCAAATCAAGACAAAGAGACAAATTTGATACAGGGAAGAAAGTGAAAAATGGAGACTAATAGGAGACATTGTAGTATTTCAAGAGTGGGATAGCCAACAACTGGAGTTAAATTTTGGTGCGAAGGCTGAAGTAGCAGTAAAAGAAGGAAGAGATTACAAAAAAAGGCCGGATGGGAGCAGCGTAAATGAGGAGTAAATTGTCAAAAACCACCAGGAACTTATCACGACCTGAAAAGCCTGAGGCTAGGCACGGCAATGGTGATGGTTAAGAAGGACAGAGTAGGATGGGAGAGACTGTACTTGGAGGTACAAAGCTATATTCTGATCACATATTTTATTCAATTTTGCTCTGCTGTAAATTGAGCATAAGGCCTATTACTTCCATTATTAACCTTCCTTTTCCAAGGCTGTGTATCAGCTCACTTGATGCATACAAAATGGACCTTTCAAAGCAAATACAAAATGTTTATGAGATCCTAAATTACCTGAGTAAGGAGAGGAAAACTCTTCAGTCCAGACTTGCTCAGCTACCCACTGCCTGCACAGACTCCTCTGCCTTCCCATAGATTTCCACCAAAAAAGGTCTGATAGGCACCACCACTCAGATCATACCCACATCACCAGGAAGAGCCTTGAGTTTGCATCTAACTAGTTCTAATGTGTTTGACAACCATTTCTCTTGTTTTCTTCTTGTTGTCTACCTACCATATCAGTTTTATTTTGCATTGTCTACAGTAGACATGAGCAATGGGTTTTCTGTTGGTACTTTCCATAACCACCCTTTCACATAGAGGGGGTTTTTTAACTGCATAAATGATCCACTTTCCCAGGCAGGCTGGCTTCTAGGATTCTCCCTTTACTCTTTTTGTACTTCCTTACAAATCTTATAAAATACGATCTTTAAACACAACAATCATCATATGTTTCATGCCTTTATCCTGTTGGTTTTCATCTTTAAAACCTGTGCGCTCAGACAGAATCAGTATGGTTTTTCACTATGGAGTAGCTTATGCACATTTGAAAAGGGAATTTCCACAACAGTAAAATACCTTTCCCACCTTGAAAAGAAATCTCACTGTGGGTTAAATGCTGTGTTTTCCTGGGCAACGAGAACTAAATGAAAATTGTAGCTAGTGCTTTCCAAAGAGCTTATGCAAAGACATATCAAAACAACAGTTGCATCAAAAAAAAGTTGTATTTTCATGCGAAAATGAAGATTCTTGTATGTTTTATGATCCTGAACTACAGCACACAAACCATTCACAAAACACTGTGGATGTCCCCCAGAGATGTCACTTGTCCTAAACTTTGTGATACAGGATATTAACTTTTGGAACTAACAGAAGTACAGACATCTAGAAGGAGAGCAAATTTAACCCAAACTTTCTAATCAGGTCTTGGTCTCTTATCTTCAAAAGGCTTCACAGAAAGCCCCTTCATAGGACTTGCAGTAAAAGCAGGGGGTAATGTCTTAGGATGCTAAGATAGCAATATCTCTTTTGTTAATTGAACTGATACCTCTCAGACTGATGATTCACAGCATCATGGTAACTGTTTTGCAGAATCAGATTAAACAACACAATTCAGTGTTTTCAGCAACAATTTAATGATATGCTGTCAGTGACCAGTCATCCCAGTTATCTGGGGAGCAACTAATCTGGAAGACACCCTTTCTCTGTTTCCTGGAAGCTCCCAGAGATGCAATAAAGGCAGCTTTGCTTCCAGGAGCCTGGCGTAGCCTCACATTCTGCCAGCCATCTCCATCTGCAGGGGCGCACAAACGCTGCATGGTTCTAACTCCACAAAGCATCAACCCCAACATACAGATACGTGCTTAGTGATACAAAGACTTAGACAACTGTAAAAAAAATACATAAAGCAATTAAGATTATCAGGAAGAACAACAATTGCTGTTACAAACCTGACTTTATGGTCTGTAAGATTTTAAAAAAGTAGTATTTATGGGTAATTATTAGCCCTTCTGTGCCTTAGTTACTCTATTGTAGGGTTTTTGTGAGGGCAGATGACATAGCCTAGATCTCAATGTGGTAGCTTAAACATTGGTGCTTAGGGGCATATAAGATGTCCGGGATCTCCTTGTCCCTTATTGCCACTCAGATGATCATGTGTCTCCTGTAGATCCTGTGTCATGTTTGTCTGTCCTGCAGAGATGTCTCTTATCCTTATATACACGAAATTAATCATTTAAGAATGGACTAGCAAATTCCCAGAGCACCTAACAGCCAAAGAGTCTGCAGGGCCCACTAGCCCAGAGGCCTGTTCACATTCAAGCAATGAAAGTCATCACGACTTGAAGACATATCTCCTTCAGCAGGTGGTAGTCAAGCTTTGTCAGCAAGCAACAAGAGAGTGGAGAGAATGCTCAAATCCATTTGGTCACCATGAGCCCTGTCACAAGGGTGAGAAGGGACCCTGCACCACCCCCTTTGCTCTGGGAACACCCTCGTTTGCAAACAGGGAAACGCAGCACAATGCATGAAATGATAGGGAACCTGTCTCACACCTAGACAATGTTTCTTCATCATCTTAACTCCAAAAACACCTTTCTTCCTTAGGAGATCATCAAATGGAGGAGATTCCAAGGCTGAAGCCAGGCCTAAATTCAGAGCATGTCAGCTACCCCTCAGCAACTGCCCATGGTTACACGGCCTTAACCCCACAGTACCCATAGGAAGCGCAAGGGACCTGTCCCTCTCAGGAAGCCCCTGTGACATAGCACAGAGTAACAGCGTGACCAGGACCTACCATTTCTGACTAGCTGACCTACCACCACTGTAACCTGTTCTCCCACGTAGACCTAATGGGAACCTAGTGCATGCTAAAATGCCAGCATGGAAACAAGATAAATTTCCTCCAGATTGTCAACAGACCAATTTTAATCTTAATCTTTCAGGGCTAAACAATCCCCTCTGCTGAGGGCTCCAGATGGGATAAAAAGAATGCAAATAGCAGTCTAATCAGTGTGACAAAAAGGGAAGACGTGGGAGCAGAGCCTTGTTTTCTACTACTTGAAACCCAGCCAATGAGTCATTTAATCTGCAGCAACATGTATAGTACCAGTAGCTTGTAAATGAGATGATTAATATAAATTTAAAAACTTTTTTTTTTTAAGATGTAAAGTTGCAGATAGTTTCCTGTAGGCAGGTGGAACACCACCTCTGGCAACATCCAAATTGTCTGAAAGAATTAAGCATCAAATTTGCTTCAGCAACCTGTGTAAGTACTTGGCCAATTTCGGTAGATACAATCTCACTGATAATATTTCTTGCACTTTCTTTCACACTGTTTTTGGTTGGATCTCTTTAAGGTTTTGTTTTGAAAATCAACTGAAATAGAGAGGTTTTAAAAATTAGATTCCCTCTTTTTCCAAATATTTACGTTTCTCTCCATATCTACCTAAGCTTGTATTGCAATAACTGTGTTTTCTAAGTTGAAAAGGTGCTTCATGCTTAATCAGTAGGTGCTGATGATTTGTTTTTCCTGCTCTCTGTTTATAAAGAAATTGTTCATAAAGGGAGATAGCAGGGGAAAAAAACAGAGAGCTTGGCTGCAGAAAAGCAGCTATGTAAGCATCTCTTTCAACCTGCATTCTCCATTTACCTTTAGCAGACTGGTATTTCAAATAAACCAAAATAAGGGACTCCAGAAGCACATGTGGGCACTCCTCCTGCCTGAGCTGAAGCAGTCTCCACTACACGCAGACAGACTTTGGCACTCAGGTGAGAAGAGGGACAAGGACACAAGGAACTTCAACCTCTTCCAATTTTAGTTAGAGTAGTGAGAGCTAAATACTGCCCACGGCTCCCAGGGACACTTCAAATTAGGTATAATGAAACATCTTCTGCTAATGTTACAAACCATGGTTGAAAAGTGCCGACAGAGACAGGTTGTCTTCACGCAGGACCAGCAGCAGGGCAGTGCAAGCTCCCTGTGTAAAAAGTACTTATGGACTTGTATTGTGTAAATTTTCTCTCTTTCCAAGTCCCTTTTGGAGAAACTTCAAGGGTTGTCAACAGCTTCTAGCATTATCCCACATTTCTCCTGATTCAAATGATAAATTGATCTCTCTCTGCTGCATTAAATAAAATTGAATAAAGTGTTGCTCAAGAAAGTAAAACATCTGTAAAATAAATACAACAGTAGCTCTCTAATTATCTTTCATAACTGTTTAAATCCCCCAGTCCTCTCAATTTCCATTCAGCGGATATTCCACTTTGTAAACATTTGTTTACAGGATGAAAAACCAATGCAAAGGATATAGGTAAGTGCCTACAGTAAGGTATGTAATTAAGCTTCCACAGCCAACAAATAAGTTTGATATAATCGAGGAGGTAAGAGTGGGGACAGACCCTGGAGGCAGATAATGGTAGGACATGCTCTTCAGAGTTTCTTGCTGCAAGCACAGTTAAATGACAGTTATTAATCTGATGGCCCAACACCCCATATGACTGAGATCCCTTACACAGAGCCCAAGTGAGGTCTGCCCTGAAGAAAGGCAACACTCTGATAAACCAGTTTTAAAGTAATTCGCATAAAGTGGCACAAAGTGAAAAGTCCCTCTGCAACAGTGAACCTGTTTCAGGACTGTCTCAAGTTCACAACAGCAGGTTTTAATTTGTAAGCAAAAGACCACGTTCCGTGAGCTTGCTGCCAATTAAGATTATTTATAGAGAACATGATGTTTAATTTCAAACCTCACAGTTTCAAAGAAGAGAGGGCAGGCCCTGAATGAATATGGATGGGAGACTCCCAACAGTGTTGGCATGCAGCAAGAAACAACATTTGGCTGCGAACAGACATCCCGGAGTGATGCAGCAGCTGGGGATAAGATGTCCCTGCCCTGCCTTGTCTGGGCTGCCATCTCCTGGCTTGTGAGAGCCCTCGTGTTGCTTTCAGTCTCCATGAGCTCAACTAGTGTCAGTGAAACCTAGTAATTTCAACTGAAAGAGTCCTTGGAGGAGGAGGGGGGACATTTTGCAGGAGGTGGGGGCTGCAGCCACCCCCTGAGGTGCAGACAGACCATGATCCACATCCAGGGATACTCCACAACAGTGAGCCTCACTCCTGAAGACCATCAAAATTTTGCCGCTGGCAGACTCTTTATCCAAAACTTGGCTTTTAATGCAGGTACTTAGAATCTTAAAAAATATTTTAAAGTATTTTTGAAAGTGTCGCTTTCCTGGCAGGGCTACATCAAAGCCAGGATGGGTTGCATACACTACAAAGTCACTGAGCAGCAAGCTGAGAGCACCCCAGGCTCAGAAGCTGCCAGAGGGAAGGAGCTGCTGGCAGGTTTTAACAGGCTCCCTCCAACGGCAATTTTTAATAAGCCCGAAATACCACAGCAATAAAAATGTAATGTGCTAACCTGGGGTAAGCTTGAGAATGAGCTTCCCGAGGAAACCTTGCTGGTGATTTTTGGAGAGGCACAGCCTACACCTTACCCAATCTATCTGGCCTAGCAGCTACTGAGCCTGCTGGCACAGGGCTTATTCAGTCCTTAACTACAAATCTTAACTATCAAATTAAAATTCATTAAAAAAAGGCTAAGTGAGTTATTGCTAGTGATTCTTAGAAGTGATGACAGTACCCTATGAAATAGGCACACATTACGCTGGATCCTGCTAACTGCACTGCATTACACTGAATGTGGTGAGGTATTTTTCATTATTACCTGCTAAGAAAAAATAAGGGTGTTTCCAGCAACAGCAATATTATTGTTAATGTCACAGATGAGTAAAATCTCAGTTACAATTATCTATAATGTTCTTGCTGCCTGTGTGGTCAGGAAAGAAGAATTCAGTCTGAAATAGGCAGACAAGGGCCACCAAGATGGTAAGAGAATGGGAATGCATGATGTGAGAGAAACCTGAGATAATTTATCCTGACAAAAGAAAAACTGAGATACTATGTTGCTGCTATTTAATACCTGGGGCGAGCACCATGGCAGGAGAAGATCCAGACAAGCTGACTATCAGGAGAGTGCTCCAGAGAAGCCAGTCCGTAGGAACAGTGAAGGCAAACAACCTAATCCAAGAATGAGCCTTACTTTCATTTTTTTATAGGCTTTAAAGGAAATGTTTAGGGGGGAGGGGGGGGTTCAGTGTACAAAAATTAAAAGGTCCTTCCCTTTCTCAGTTCTTATATTTTACAAATTGCTGCACTGTGGCACTATGTCAGCAGGATTCCTCAGCGCTGCCACGCTGCCTGCTCTGCATTGCATATTGCCAAAATGCAAAATCCTCTAGCTTCCAGTAAGGTGATTAGCCAAGGTAGCGGGTCCAGTAGCAACAGGCAAGAGATGACAGCTTTTCTGTGGTCAAGTTGCAAATTACTGATCAATAGTCTATCGCACTGAAAGGAGAATGCTCTAACATGTTGTATTAATATAGCTTCATATTTCTGAACCCATAAGGGAGAAAAGCACTGCTTTCTGCCATGCACATTTAAGATTTTTAGTTGTTAAAATAATTTAAAATACTAATTAACCAATATCAGTACATTTAGAGAAGGGTAAAACGAGTTATGGGGAAAGCCGCTACTCACTGTACTCATGGTCCATCCATCAAAAAGCAAAAGCTGAATTTTCTGGAAGTAGTAAAAAAACTGACATGAAAATTCTTGGTAGTGTTTTCTAAATACATGTTCAAATCTGCTTATATCCCGAATGCCTTGCTAAGAAGAGTGCAAAGGCAATTAGCACAGTAACAGTGCCTGAGAGATGATAACTACTGTATTGTTCCTATGATCAAGTTGCAAATTGGAGATAAAGATGGGGACATATTTATATATTATATATATATAA
>NW_010186589.1:0-450 GCF_000695765.1 Mesitornis unicolor | reverse complement strand
GGACGGAGGTCAGGGGTCAAAGGTCAAGAGTCAATGGTTACGGTTCAGAGGTCAAGGATCATAGATCAAGGGTTAAAGGTCAAAGGTTAAGGGTAAAAGGTTACAGGTCAGAGGTCAAGGGTCAAAGGTCAAACGTTAAAGGTCAAGGGTCAAAGGTCAAACGTTAAAGGTCAAGGGTCAGAGGACAAAGGTCAGGGGTTAAAGGTAAAGGGCCAGAGGTCAGAGGTCAAGTGTCAGGATTTCAACGATCAAGGTTCAGGGGTCAGAGGTTAAGGGTTAAAGGTCAGGGGTCAAAGATCAAAGGTTAAGGATCAGGGGTTAAAGGTCAAGGGTCGGAGGTCAAGGATCAGAGGTCAAAGGTTAAAGGTCAAATACCAAGGTCCAAGGGTCAGAGGTCAAGGGTTTGAGGTCGAAGGTCAGGGTTAAAGGTCAAAGGTTAAGGGTCAGAGG
>NW_010186588.1:10771-18900 GCF_000695765.1 Mesitornis unicolor | reverse complement strand
GAGATACCAGCCTTCATCTCCTGCGACCCCCGACGACCACCACCAGGGGACACTGCTCAAGCGCGGATGGGAGGAGAGCTAATTATAATATGAAGCGGGGATAGGTCATGCATACGTATAAGCGTATTACGAAATCTCATGAATATGTATTAGTTGAAGAAATATAAACCCGAAAGGAGAACTGTACGGTGTGCGTGTTGATGGACCGAAGTATCCCCAAGCACCCAGCGCTGTTTGCTTGCCTTTACTTGTTTAATAAATTGTAAACTTTAATTGGAATCCTCGTTAGTATAGTGGTTAGTATCCCTGCCTGTCATGCGGGAGACCAGGGTTCGATTCCCTGACAGGGAGCCACTGTTTGAGGCTAAATCATTTATCACAACCTGTTCATACTCAAGACAGGAAAACAGCTTCCCCAGCATTAGCATTTTACCCTGTGTTATTTGCCATGAGGTAGCTAGGACGCAGCCCCCCGCTTCCCTTCTCATGAAGCAAGATAGCTCTTTAGCTAGACTTTTGTCCCATATTTGGAGGTTGCAGAAAGAAGCTGCAGAACTGTGTTATCTCCCTGTCCAGATCTGATTCCAAATTAAAGACCTCTTCATTGACAAGTCACTCACTAATTTGTACAAAGATGCAGTATATACCAAATCTCGACTCTGATTTGAGATGAGAATTAATTCAGCATTTAACAGAGCCAGGCTCCTTTCCCCCATCCTGCTCATATTCACATCTCTAACACGAAGACCTCTGGTTCACCTTTGTATCACTTATGTTCTCTTCACTATAGTAATCAGCTCAGTCCTACATAAAGTGTAAAGTGCTGACATTTTCAACAGCGTAATGTTTCTTGCAGTCATCAAGCAGCCTTTCAAATGCAGAATCCTAGATGCCCTTGCTTTCCTTAATCAACTAGCAGTGAAAAAGGAAAATGGAATAAAAAGACCTCATATATCCTCATCCCATTACCCCCCACCTCCGCAATTTGCTGTCCATACAAACTAATCCCCTTACATCCTTCCCGTTATTCAGATGTGGTGAGCTCTCTGAACACAAATACTGTAAACCTCAACATAACTCCACCGATCTACACTAAGGGGAATAAATTTAATTCACTCCGCTTCTCATCATCTTACAGCTCCTTTAGGGCTAATCATCTGTGTTAACTTTCCCTGGAGTCTTTCTAATGTCTAAGTGCTGCCGACTATTTTGTTGCCAAAATATGTGAGGCAAGAGCACAAACTGCCCCACAGTGGATTTCTTTTCTACAACAGTGATTTTACTATTAAAGAGAAAATAATCAGGTTTGGAGTGGTGTTGGTTTAAGACTTGGATGGCAGCTTATGTGACTGACTATAAGAGCTTCATACAGCAATTTCACAGAATCACAGAATATTAGGAGTTGGAAGGGACCTCGAAAGCTCATCCAGTCCAACCCCCCTGCCAGAGCAGGATCACCTAGACTAGGTCACACAGGAACGCGTCCAGGCGGGTTTTGAATGTCTCCAGAGAAGGAGACTCCACAACCTCTCTGGGCAGCCTGTTCCAGTGCTCTGTCACCCTCACAGTAAAAAAGATTTTCCTCATGTTCACATGGAACCTCCTATGCTCCAAAGATTTATGCCCAGCTGCCACCGTGCAATGTGCTCCAGGTTTATGTCTCAAGTTTTGCATCTCTGCTCATGTGTCCATAGCCTCAGGGACAACTTTGACTGTGGCTCGAGTGCACCCTTCCCTGGGCTGGATTAGACTATTGCACCAGTCCTAATGAGTTGTACTAAGCTAGTTGAGGAAACGAAACAGGAGTGTGCTACCTCCAGGAACATTAAAGCTAAACAAGTCAGCTTGGTTTCTAAACACTCAAATCGACTTACCATTTCAAGAGCACTAAAAAAAATAAAATAATAAATATTGTGTTGAATCTTGATTTTGAAGGAATCATAGACTGCTTCTGGACATCCTAGCCTGGATTCATCTCAATTAGCTTCAGTTCTCAGTTAATGTGTCTCTCTAAACAAAAAGGTTAATTTTTTTTCCAATAAATTATTCATTCATGGTTGGTTATTGCTACTCTACTGAATGCAAGTCTGAAAAGTTTGATACTCCTTAATGGATGGAAATGAACAAATAAAAATGTGTGACAGATATCAGGGGAAATATAATAGAGGTAAGAAGTGCATCCTGGGATACAGTTTTTCCTTACAGGCATAAAGTTGAGTAACAATTCTTGGGCTGTCTTCAAGCTAGGTTAGATAAAACACTAGAAAATGCAGTGAAAGGAATAATATTTGACAAACCTGTAGATTACTGTCCTTGAATAACTTAAGGAGTTTTTAGCATCTGTAATTTTGACAGTACCTCAATGATGCCTCTTTCAATCTGAAGTCACAGGATACTTGAGTATAATGAGGATAAAACTTACCAAAAGGCATTTACTTTGCTTTATTCTTACAAATCACAAAAGAAAGCAGTTCAGAAACACCTCTGACATCACTCTTCTAATAACACCATAACATTGCTAGAAAACCTTAGCTCCGAAAAGATTTAAGATTGTTCTGTGGACAAACTTAATAACCCTGCCAATTCTGACCCTCAGGAACACACGGTGACAAAAGATCTGTCAGATATATTGGGTCGTAGTTGCTGAAGCCTTTAAAAATAAGCAGTAAAACCTTGAAATCAATAGAGGATTTTACAAGGAGTTGGTGTAAAGATTGTAAAACAAGAGTGGTGTGTTCAGCTACATGCTGATGTTTTGTCTTGGGTTTTTTTTGTAGAAATGTTCTCTACCCTGTGCACGTGTCTGTGGCTGCTGTTAATGTTAATGGGAGTCACACATCAGTAAGTATCGGAGAGGGTTAGAGAGATCGAGGGACAAGGAGGGCTCGTGTACCCTGAGATGGATTTGGAACCCAGCTGCACAGGTGTAAATGGAGATGTGAAGTGTCTTTTCCATATCTGTGCCTGTGTAAAGGTGATCAACTTTTGTCTAGCCATGTAAAAATGTTATAGTATATTATATATAAATTTTATGTGTTCTGTATATTGCACTAGACAACAATTCTAAATGACCTATAATAACTGATGCATGCCTTTATTTCTATTTGTATATACATATATGACTTCTAATATTTATTATAAGCATATTTTACAATTTTATCCTATTGCATCTATTTTTACAGTTTTTCTTTATTTCCTCTATGGGTATGAATGCGTATACAGTTTCAGCTCTTTTTCACTGATTCACTTGGAGATGTCTTTTTGGAGCTGCATGCTCATTAGACACACAAGCTCGTATTATGATGCCCTCATTTGGCAAGCAGTTCCACTGGACATTACTTCCAAGAGAAGTGCCCTTGGCTTTGTTTCTCTTCCAAATATTTCACTATAGGCCTAAGCTGAAGGACCTCGTTCTATCATTGTATCTGCAACATTTTTGCAAGCAGGCTGTGGGTTGTGCAAATTTGTAGACCTCCTTGCTGCACCCAGAAGGTCACACTGTGGAGTCAGGAAGCACTTAGAGCAGGGTCTTTGTCCCACAGAATTAAGGGAGATTATTCACATTATATTAGGTAGTAAAAAACAGAGATCTATTCCAAGGATATTTGCTGGTGTGTGAAGTATGAATAGTTATATATGAAGTTAGAATAAATCTACTTACACAAAATGAACGCCTTCATCATACACAAAAATTATTCTTCACAGATCAAAATTGCCTATGCCTGGTCACAAAATGCCCATTTGAAACATCAACTTGTTATCCATTGTAAATAAATTAATCAAGCAACGGATCATTCGCACATCCAGTACACTGGGTCTCAGACTTTAAAAGGACATTGCCAAGATAAAGATCACATTCAGCTTGTAAACCGTTTCAAGAAAATAATGTGCCTTCCTATCTGCCCAAAATCTTCAAGCTGCTAAAAGAAAGCATGGGTTTTGAAACTCAAGTGACATTGCAGCAGTTTTGCTCTGTGTTTATTCTTCTCCCTGCCCGGTGAAGGAAATGACACCAGTCAGCTTGAGATGCTGTTTCCCGTCATGCCAGCTTTCTCTTCTGCACACACACTGCAGCTGCCCCTGCAATCCCAGACCTGCCCAGGACCTCTGTCTTAATTTAATTTTTACATACATAAAGAGATGGATGCTAGCATTAGGAGCTCCCTGATGAAGTTTGCTGATGACACCAAAATGAGTGGGGTAGTTGACACTCCAGAAGGGAGAGCCACCCTCCAGGAAGACCTGGACAGCCTGGACGAGTGGGCTAGCCAGAACTGTATGAGTTTCAACACAGATAAATGTAATGTCTTGCATCTGGGAATGCATAATTCAAGAATGCAGCTGAGACAGGTTCCACCTGGCTAGAGAGTAGCACTGTGGAAAGGGACCTGGGGGTCTTGGTGGATGACAATTTAGGAAATTGTGTCTCTTCCATAAAGGGTGTTTCAGGAGCTAAATCCTTAGCTGATGCTGACAGATATCCATTGACTGCAATCCTGCTGGTTTGTCCTCAGCCGAGCACACAAGTCTGGAGAGGAGATAGTGTCCATCACTTTAGTCACACCAACACACTGCTCTGATTTCAGGGTGGGGACTACATGGTGGCATCGATTATATTGCTAAATCAATCAGTGTGTTTTAGCCTTCTAGCCTAGGTTATCAATAGGGTGAATCAGGAAGGAGAATTCTGTTCTTGGTATCCCACTGTATTATTTATGGAGGTATAAGTATGAGAAAAAAAATCAGCTTTTTGTCACTGTCAAATTATTCGCAGTTCAGCAAGAAATGCCACTTACAAAGTCCCTGTTTCCTAAATTTGAATTCTCTGGTATCTAATAGTACATATATGCTCACAGTGATATTTTTCTCTCAAAGAGAGGCAGTAATTTGGGCTTTAGCCCTTTAACCAAGTGCATGTTTTCTTAGAAAACCATAGGAGAGTATTTCTGAGATCTTCACTTCTTTATCAATATTCTATTTAAAATGACTGATGTGTTGGGAGGGAGGTGGTCTGTCAGCACAGCCTATCAGTCTCATTTCTTTCTCCTCTATTTGAAGCTGAAATGGAAATTTTTATGAACTTAAAATTATTTGAAAAACTGAAAAGTAAGCTCAGTTTCCCAAAATGTCTGCAATGATTTGCTTAAGAAAAAAAATGTTGTTAGCATGGTATGAGGTTTTGAATTGTTATGTTTTTTAATTGAAAAAATGTTATAGAAATGTTGAGATGAAAAATTACTTTAAACTGAATGAAGAAAACATTTAATTAGACATTTCAGACTTCTGAGTGATTTTTGTCAAATTTGTTAACACATTTTAAAAAGTTATGAAAACAGGAAAAAAAAAGTGCAAAAATTTTTCCAGCCGCTTCATATTGAATTCAACTGCACCAAACTTTTTTCAGTTCAGAACAGTAGAAATATCATCTTTACTTATGACAGTTGAAAAGGGGCGGGGGGGGACAGGGGGGAGAAGAAAAAAATTGATCTCCCTGTAGATTCCTGTTGGGGAAAAGGTGTAGTGCTCAGACTAACAATAAACAGCATCGATGGGTTTGCAAGAATTCTGGCATAAACTTCTGGGTTCAAGACTGAGTGGATGGTCTAAGAGGAAGGAAAGGCT
Source organism: Mesitornis unicolor (assembly GCF_000695765.1). NCBI lineage: Eukaryota > Metazoa > Chordata > Aves > Mesitornithiformes > Mesitornithidae > Mesitornis > Mesitornis unicolor. The sequence goes on along the minus strand of NW_010186588.1, from coordinate 13,278 downwards.
GTCAGAAAAAATGTGGTATCATTCTCAGGAGACAGGGCAGCAGTATCAGGGAATGGAGTTTGTAGCATTTGGTTTCTGGTTTAAGGACCAGCTTCAAGTTGTTCAAGCAAGCAAGCCACGTCCAGCATAGTCATGATATAGAGATGCTTGCTTTTACTGTAAACATCCCAACTTAGGTACTAAAGGCTCCAAGATCTATAAAGTCTGAAAAACAAAATAAATTATCATGCCTGGAGTTCATCACTGCCACAACTAAGCTGCTTCCACTACCCAAGATAAATCTTTTTTAACTAGCTTAGCTACCTCTGAAATATTGTGCAGTTCTACCCGAAAAAAACATTTCTGATTTTGCTGTTAACCTTTACCTTTCTATTAATTGCTCTTCCATAATAAAGATATGTGTTCATGACAAGGGAATGTCTGCTTGTCCTGGTTTGAGCTAAATAGAACTAATTTTCTATTTAGTCATTTTACTTTTCAGCTCAGTCTCTTCTAAGTGACTGAACTTGCTGAAGCTAAAGGCATTGTTTTTCCAGACAGTGTGTACTGCTACAAGTGATAATCACAAGGTCACTGTCTCACCATGGGTGCAGTATCTGCACCTACGGGGAGGAACAGACCCAAAACTAACCAACTAGGTATTCCATCCCACATATGTCATACTCAGTATAAAGCCAAGGGATCATGAGGGTCTCGACCCTTCCATCTTGGAGCCCTTCCGTCTGTCTTGACCCCTTCCCTCCTGCTCTGAGCCTTCAATGGCCGAAGTCTGAGCAGAACCCTGCTAGTTCGTCTGCCTCTGATCCTGATTCGTGTTTCTGCATCCTGCTCCCACCTGCTGCTGGGTCCGGTCTGGGACTTTTCCAGTGCCCTGCTCCACAGAGCCTCTGGTGATGTAATTGTCATTGGGGGGAGGGTGGGGGGAGGGTTTTATATTGTTTTGTATATATATTTATTTGTACATATCTGTATATATTTCATTATTTTCCTATTTACATTATTATCCTGTAGTATTAGCATTATTGTTTTATTAAATTGTTTTATTTTCCAACACATAAAGTCTCTCTCCTTTATTCTCTTTTCTCTTCCCTTCTGGAGAGGGGAAAGGAGTTAATAGAGAGCATCTGTCCAGGATTTTGTGGCCAATCCAGCCCTAAACCACGACGCTGCTGGGAAGAGGAGGAAGGAGAGACAAAGGATGAGGTTATGGTTATTAGGAACCAACTGGATTGCTCATATGCAAGTGTCTTGGCTAGAAATATTGGTGGAACTTAAAGTATCGGTATGTGTCATAAACCAGATCATTTGAAGGAAATAGAAACATGGTGGAAAAGCTGTCATGGGAGTTTTCGACAAGGTACTAAGAAATAAGGAAAAGTCAGCACTGACCAACAAAAGGAAATGAGTGGTGGGAGCAGGAAGGTTTATTAATAACTTGTTGAAAAAAATCACCAGTAACTTTTTTCTGTGCCTTCAATAGATAAGCTCAGTAGCAATTCTGATCCAAATATCTGTGCCTTGAATTTAAATTCACTCTTTAAATATTTTTATTATGACTTAAAATTGCCCTTTCTGTAAATATCCCCAACAGGATAAGGTAGATATTGAAAAGTTTTCACACAAAAGGTGTAGTCACTCTGAAAGCATATCCATTAAAAAAGTGTTGAGCAAATATTCAGAGGAAATGAGAATGAAATTAATGAAAAAGGCTTTAAGGGGGTTTGGAAAAGAGGCAGATGAAATCATTGTGATAGTGCCATGTCAGATTAGTGCTTTGAAAGGGCTGTAGGGTTCAAAGTAGTTAAGACATTATTTACCCCTGCAATAAAACAAGTATTATTTTTACTCACATTAATTAGTAGATTTGTAAACCCATTAGGGAACATAGGTCATGTATAATAGGAAGGAGAAAAATCAATGTAGAATGGTAAACTAGTAGCAATGAGTGAAACTAAATGAGTTTTCTGTGATTTCCTACCTTCTCAAATTGCATTACTTATTAGAATAAACCCTTCAGGGAGCTTGCTGCAGACCTGACTGACATACTGTAGAATAGGTAACTAAACAGAGCATCAAAATAAAAGAGTAACTCAATAATATAATCCTTTTTCCAGAGGTCCTACTAATCTGACTCTGTTGCTGGGCTGTCTGATTTTATATGTTTTTTTCCGAAGTGTATTCAGATTCAATTACTTTGATTGGAGAATTACATGGCACTCATCTGGAAGTAACTCTGCTGCAGGGAACAACAGACTTAGGAAGCAGCTGCCTTGCTCTCAGACATCAGGTTGCCAAGAGCCTGTGGTCAGAAGATGGCTAAGAAGGAAACTGGAAGGCTTCAAAAATGTCTAGGAAGTGTTCAAGCTAATTATATCCATGACCTCCAAGAAATGGTCTCCAGACCAAGACAGTGTTTAAAATGGCAGGAAGGACTTGAAGAAGTCTTCATGAAATGGCTGTGGTTGGTGGGGGGTTGTCACGGAATTGCAACACAATGGCTCAATGCA
>NW_010186588.1:0-10461 GCF_000695765.1 Mesitornis unicolor | reverse complement strand
GGGCCCCATTTATACCCTGGTTGAATCTGATCTGTGGTCAATACATGGTCGTGTCACCCCCTATTGGCTGAGGACCCCAACTTTCCCGCCTTTGACCCCCACTGCGTGGACCAGACATGAGCTGTGAGGGGGGAGGCAGTCCTGGCGCCACCAGGGCCAGAAACTTTAGCACTGTCTTTGTTGGGTCTTTCTCAAGTCTTTAGTAGGGTGGGTGCATCTGCCGCAGGGCTACCATAACTGCTGCATTGTCCAGATGCAGAAAGGGCTAAGTTTTGATGATGTTCACATTCTGGAAGTGCAGAAAAGCCGACACCAGAAAGAAGAATTCTTTCAGTGACTACACTTTTGGGAAATGTGAGGTCCTGATTAGCCTCGCTGCTTTGAAGCATTTCAATGAAGCACTGGCAATTCAGCTGACCTAGCTTAGGTAGGTAACTTAGTCTAGAAGAGCTTTATCATTAAAGTACTTATTTCTCTCCATTGATTATGACAACAAATCTAGACAACTAGTTCAGACAAAGAACCACAATTATCATTTTGTAAGAGTGAAACTGTCCAAAAGACAGTCAATGACCCTCAAGAAATCATTGAAAAAGGACTACGAACAGAAGTACTTGAGGGGTTATACTTAAAGTGAGACTATTCTGAGCCATGTAATTAGCCGCAGACACAGTAAAAATCACCTGTTAGTAAGCACAGCATTTTTTTGGCAGATGTCACAGCAGAATGGTGCAGGTGAAGAGAGTACTTTCTGAGGATGTTTTCAAGGAATGCCTTCGATGTACTGTGGGAATGGGAGAAATAAATTATCTTGCTTGTGAAATTTAATGAAATTTAATAACAAATGTCTTAACTCTGGCACTGCAAGTAGGACGGAGTAGGGAATGACCATACGGATTATATACAAGGAAGCATTGTGCATGGTGGAGATACTACATAAAAAGTCTTAGACAGAAGTTTGTGTTGAAGCAGTGGAACAGGATGAACCTTTGGAAAGATACAGAAAAAGAAACAACATTTTCAAAACAATGGACAAACAAAATGGTCTCTACTGGAGTCTAGGAAAAGTAAATGCTTGATTTTATTCTGCTCTTTAATTTTTGCAAAGCTATATAGTACTTATCTGTCTCACTTTCCTAACCAATGAGCATGTTTTATGTGCAGCTCTCAGCTTACACTAATAGCTGGTGATAGGCTCTTATGTGTATTTAAAGGCTGAAGATTATTCAGCAAAGTAACTGGAGCCTTTCCCCATGGTACCCTGCTGATCCCTCTCCAATTTTGAGGAAGCACTGGTGGGCAGAAGACTATCTGGATCTTTACAGCTCAATTGTTCATCCTCTTACTGATATCATCAGGCTGGCAACAAGAAGTTGACTGCCACACCTAATCTCTAGCTGAAATTTCCCTTGCTGCATTTTTAGCCCACGATTACTTTCTTTGTGCACAAGGGGGCATGAAGAACAAATAATAACTTTTTTCTTTGCAGCAGTTCATGAATCTCAGGATTGTTATACCTTCAGTCTTCTTTTCTCCAAATCAAGCAATCCCCCTTTTTTTTTTCAGCTCCTCTGTAGGCCATGCTTTCAAGACCTCTAATCATTCATCCTGATCTTCTCTGAACTGTCTTCAATTAGGCCACATCTCTCTTGATATTTACTGAACAAAGTCATCTGTATCTGCTGAATTTGAGGTAAACAAACAAATAGTGGTGCAAAGCTGTGCTGGAGCACAAGAGACAAAGATTGTGGTTGAGAACAAGACAGTTATATTAATAATTTCTTATCCTCAGTCTATGTGTGTTCTTGGGAGTTGTCAGCTGAGCCCTAAGGAAAGCTGAGCCATTCGTATTCATCATCTTTATTGAAATTAAACCACGTAAATAAAAAGTGCCAACAGACAACAACCTTTGAAGATACTGAATCTCTAACGCATATTGCTTTTCATTACTATGCTTTATTTTCACTTAAATAATAATGAGATTTTGGAGACGAGAAAAGGCTGGGGGGAACACCTGAACCTGCACTTGGGAAGTGCTGCTGGTTCTGAGCACTGGAGTCTGTGGGCCTTGGTAATCCATCAGAGCTCTACGTGCTTTGTGGAGCCTGACATCTGCAATTACTGGGGACCATTATGGACCAAGCTATAAATTCTCATAGCAAGTAGTCACACATTGGGAAGAGTATCTATGTTTTCTAAATAAACTCCAACTTTCTAGTTGTCCCACCTTTCCAGCATCTCTACGGCTTTTTAGGTTGCTCACTTCCTCTCGGCAAAAGCTCATGTCTTCATGCTCCCTTTTCACTCCTCTCCACAGTAGTCAGGTTCACAACTGCTCTCCCAATGCTGTTCATGCACAATGTTGTGCATCCATCCCCTCTGCACATGTTTGCTGGCTTGTATCGTTCTTGTACAACACAAACTTTACACCCCACAGATTACACTTTCTGTCTTTCCATTCTTTGCTTCTTCAGCAAATGTCCCCTCCAAAGAAAAATTGCACCTAAATAACTGGTAAAGCCAGTCTTGACTCAATTTTCCTGGATATTCCCTGTTCCCTGGGGATATACTCTATGTCTCTCCCCTTCTCCCTAAGTTATGCCCGCCAGCCTCAGAACCCATCTCCTAACATTATGTGATCTCCATATACAATGGTAAGTAAAGCAGTGCAAAAGCCTTGGGTGCCATAAGAAAAAAACATTTTACCTACCTAAAGAATAATCAATAACAATCAACAACAGCAGAGCAATAACAGCAAAGCCATGACATTTTGCAGCATAAGGATTAACTACCGCAGAATATACTATTAAAGGGAAATCATTGCTTCTGTCATTATTTACAGCAATCCAGCCAGGTGAGGAATTCTGTATTATTAGAAATTAAAACAGCTTCTTTTTTAGTTTTGAGGAAAACTAGCTAATTTCTGTTTTTCTATTGAAAAATGACCTATGTATTTGGGCCTTTGATTATATCTCAATGTAGTTTTTTCTGTCTCTGCTTTCTGGCTCTGTCTGGATGCAGCACTAGGAGCAGTTCTGCAGTTTGAGGGCAACTCATTACACTGGCCCTACTTCTAAATCAAAGTAATGACCTGCATGGGGCTCCAAGCCAACCCCATTCACTCCTTCCCAGGGTCATGCAACAACACACAGAAAATGGAAGCACATTGCTAGACCTCTAGTAAGAAGTGCAGAGTGGTTCAGTGTCCAGTGCAACAAGAAAGTTTCACCTGCTCTCCTTAAGCCAATGTGGGTCCTCATCAGTCTTTCGGCACTGGTGAGGCTGCACCTCGAATACTGTGTTCAGTTTTGGGCCCCTTGCTACAAGAAGGAAATTGAGGCACTGTAGCATGTCCAGAGAAGGGCAACCAAGCTGGTGAAAAGGTCTTATGAGAAGCAGCTGAGGGAACTGGGGTTGTTTAGCCTGGAGAAAAGGAGGCTGAGGGGAGAAAAATGTCTTTAGTGAAAAAGTGGTCAAGCATTGTAACAGGCTGCCCAGGGAAGTGGTGGAGTCACCATCCCTGGGGGTATTTAAAAGATGGGTAGATGAGGTGCTTAGAGACATGGTTTTGTGGTGGACAGATTATGGTTGGACTCAATGATCTTAAAGATCTTTTCCAACCAAATGATTCTGTGATTCTTTTGAGTCTCATGGGACCAGGTAGAGTGCCACCAAGGTCACCACAAACTCCCTCGTGGCAGAGTGGTGCAGCAGGGATTGCTGCATGCCATGAGGCAGCAGAGGAAACACAGCCTTGTGAGATAACTAATCAGCTAACAGCCCTGAATGGAACAGGGAACAAAACATGTCGGCTGTCACGTGTGATAGCATACACTGTCCAATTTCATTCAGTTGGGCTACTTTAAAACTTGTATTCTTTCCTATTTAAGCATAGGTAATTCTTAATTAACTTTTCCTAACGTGCCATTCTCAATTGTACTCACTGTATGCATTATCCAGTCCAGATATTTTGGGGAAAGGGCATGTTAGGACAAACTTCCTCCCAGTCATCATGCATAAACAGGGCCATTAGGAACACATGCACCTTAAATGTTTAGTCACTTGAGTATAGGTCTCTGGCATGTCTGATTTTCTTTTAATATTTCCTTGTGTGTAAGAAGAAGACTGAGACCTCAAACTGTATGGACAAATTATTAACTGAGTTAATGAATTTGATTCTCCTTCACAACTCTTTCATTCTGTAATGGTTGTTGAGGAAGGCTCTGTGTTTTATATGGTATATATTGCTCTTTCAACAAAAGGAACCCAAGAACGCCACGCTTCCTCCATTTTAGTCCCAGTTTTCTCAACTGCTATATTCTGTATTAATTTCAGTTTTTTTTATTTTTAATTGAGAGAGCGGTTTCACTCAACAACCAACACAGAAAATAGCATATCAAAGCTTGATCTTTCTGGAGTGATATCCCAAGTACTACACCAGGTTCTGTTTTGTCCAAGAGCATCACCTCACCCTTTCTAATTTGGCTTCATTCCTTACTGTGCCTACCCATGCCAGAAACATTCTTTAGGTTTTCTCTGTATGGCTTCAATTCTGTATTCACACAGCATGCAACATAAAATATCTGCACAAACTAGAGATCAGCCTGAATCATCGTGTTTGGGTCGGGTTCCCAAAAATATTCATGTTTGGGAGAATTGAATCTGGGGAATAAAGGCTTTTTTATATATAATAAAGTTTGTGGTAAGTGGCACAAGCTCTCTGACACCCACCATTTGCTGTACTGATTCTGCTAACGTGACATCAGAGAAGCTCTTATTTTGCTAAATCACATCTTTTAGGGCTTCTCATTGAGACTACAGCACAATGTGAATTAGAGCTGGCCTAAATAAGAATAACAAAGCAAATAAGGAAAATATATTTGGGGGGAGGGAAGAAATAAAAAAAAGAGGAACCAGGTTGCTCCAGCAACAGGAAGAGGAAGAGAAAAGGAAGACTGGAGTGGAGAAGTACCAAAGACCTGGGATTCTCATTTCTGCTGCAATGAGGAAGGGATAACAATGATGAAGGCAGTTGCTGCCGCACACTGCCCAACTCCAACACTCTCCTCTTCCTCCATGGACGAAGCATCAGGTTCTAAAGTAGATGGCTGGGCTGCAGCTGTTCTTCTCTTCTTCCCCCTTTCTTAACAATTTCACCTCCAGAGGGGCTTCCTGCCTTGCCTGTGTCCTGACATGGGCACTGTGTTCAGCAATAAATTCTTGTTTCTGTGAGCCAGTGCCAGAAGACTGTAATGCAAGAGAAACAAAGCACAGCCCTAAGATCCCATCTCTGCCAAAATGTCATCATACTGAATTCCCCTGGAGAGTTTTTAATTGACTGCAGGTAGGTTAGAATCCAAGAGAAGAAAAGAAAAGAAAAGAAAAGAAAAGAAAAGAAAAGAAAAGAAAAGAAAAGAAAAGAAAAGAAAAGAAAAGAGAAGAAAAGAAAAGAAAAGAAAAGAAAAGAAAAGAAAAGAAAAGAAAAGAAAAGAAAAGAAAAGAAAAGAAAAGAAAAGAAAAGAAAAGAAAAGAAAAGGTGTTTTCTAGTGCTCTTAGCTGCAGTTTTCTTGGAGCAACAATGCATTATTGTAAGTTGCTAGTCCATTTTCATCCTCCATAAAACTGAGGTCTCTCATAATTAGTGTCTGGAAAGACAGCAGGTGTCCAAGGCTGGATTTTTTTTTTCCCTTCCTTTTCTTTTTTTTCTTTTGTAGCATAAACGTGAGTTAACACTGTCTGTTCTGCTGAACTCAAGCTGAATCCAGGTGAACTTCAATTCATCCCAGCAGCAAACTGTTTATTAAAGACTTGTCAAATGCCCATATTCTGTGGATCATAACAGGAGCTGACAGTGTGACAAAGGCTTGAAATCCAATGCCATATCACTGGAGGATGCCATTAAAATGAAAGCAAGACCAAAACCTTGCAGCTGTCACTCATTACCTAGGACATTTTCACACAGTAGATCTCACACACTTCCCTTTATCTAACATAGATCCCCTCTTCTAACTTCCCCATTTTCACTGTAATTAAACAGCTTTCGAACTAAAACATTTTGAAACAAAAAATCCATAAATCATTGCTAAAATGTACATTTCTACTCCATTTGAAGTTTTGCATGTCCAGTTAGTCACTGTATCTCTCTGTTATTTTTTAACCTGCTGCTTATTTTATAGGCTGTTGTATTTTAGAGCTTCAAAAGAAGAATAAATAGGAATGGCTGAATTTCAACCATTCAAACAAAGCTTTTACAACAAAAATTTTCGTCAGCTACTTGTCCTTATCTTAGACCAAACCTGAACATAACTTTGTTCCATTTAAAATGAGACCAGCTAGTAATATTTCTGTCCTCATTATTTTTTTGATTTTTCTCCCATTTTTCCAATTCTGGTTTTGGCTGGGAATGTAATGGCTGTGATAGCTATATCAAAGCTGTATCGGTGCTGTCAGCGAATAGTTCTTAGTCATGAGACAAGGCTAATCTTAGCTGTATAGACCAAAGGTAGGAAATACCCAAAGCCTCATAAACTTGTTCTTTAAATGCTTGTGAGATGTGTCAGTCTGATTCGTGTTAAAATAATGTGGAGAAAATGGGGAAGATGCGACCTCTGTGACTATTTTGGCTGTCCTTGTATGGAGAACAGATTGAGAAGAAGTAGAATGGAGTGTATAGTTGTGTAAAACCCATAAGACGCCAGAAAGAAAAAACACTCTCTCAGAAGCGAGATAATACCGGTCCTGTGGTTTGAGCAAGAGCCAAGAAATAACTAAGTCTACGCAAGAAGAAAAAATTAACAAAGGTTACCAAGAGAACATCCTCTGCGACCCCACCCCCATGACCACCAGCAAGGGACACTTCTCAAGCGCAGATGGGAGGAGAGCTAATTATAATATGAAGCGGGGATAGGTCATGCATATGTATAAGCGTATTGCGAAATCCCATGAATATGTATTAGTTAAAGAAATATAAACCCCAAAAGAGACCTGTATGGCGTGCAGCTTAGGGGATCAGAACAGGATTAGGACATTCTGTCCCCACGCACCCAGCGCTGTTTGCTTGCCTTTACTCACTTAATAAACTGTAAACTTTAATTGGAATCCTGTTTGAGGCTAAATTGTTTATCACATGCTTGATATCAGTCAATTTTACACCCATTTAGCTCCATCAACATCAAAGACATTATGTCAGAGCAAAAATAATGGAGTGTTGACTCAGGCTTCTATATTTTTTAAGTCATTCTTGACTTACTTTAGGCTACAGTGTGTTTAATTGCCTCTTGTCTTCACTCTTGAACCCAGGTCTCAAGGAACTCATTTCACTATGTCAGTGGCTAAAAGAAGTTCCAAATGCTAGTGAAAATCTATGGTATAACTACTTGACTGTGATCTCATCATATGTCCTATGTAATTATGAAACAGTTCCACTCTTTTCTGTCTATAATGCTACAAATTCATATTAAAAGGAAGGTCATCCATATTAGCACAGCTTTCAGATTTATTATACTACTTTGTCACTGCTTTGATGTTAAAGATTTTGACAAATATGAAGAACTATATTAAGGGCAATTATGTCATTTACACATGGATTTTTGTGATTAAAGAATTTTATTTTTAGAATCTCAGTGCACAACTTACTGTACACTGTAATTATTTAAAAGTTTAATTTTGCATTATACGTACACATCTACAACAAATGACAAAATAATTCTAGTATGACTGCAGGTTAAGTTCTGTTCTGTTAAGAACAAAGACTTAATAATGCCAGTCAAACACTTAAACTTAAGGGTAATTAAACGTGTTTAAAAATAAATTCTAAGTGTAATTATGGTGGAATTGTAGTAAAACTTCTATGCAATGAAGAACACTCTATTACCCAGTATACCTGAGGCAAGTGGAAACTTAACTCAATCAGATAACTTAATATTTAAGTCAGGTACTTGGAAAGTTTTTCAGGAACATGTCAGTTATTAAAGAACAGCAATAACGCAGGGACATTTTTTTTTAATCTTTGATATTTATAGTTAAGCCTAATAACACACAGCAATAACAAAATGTCCATGACACTGACAACACAAAAAAGTGTTAGAAAACTAGGCTATTCAGACCAAAGATTTTGGTTTTGGTCTCAATTTCTAAATGCATTTAAATACAGTAGCAGTCTTAGGGAGGGATTAGACAATGGTTGCTTAGACTGGGGAAAGAAAAAGAGGATGGTATGAGAAAAGCCTACACAATGCTGCCCAGAAGATGAAGTGCCTACTGGAAAGATGTCTGGAAACACGGAAACAATTTTGGGTGCCTCCTGCTCTGCTTGTGAAAATGGGGCATATTTTCACATATTCTTTATGACTAAAAAGCACTCATGCATTACTTGACTATGGTAGCAATACTACATCCTGACAGAACAACCATGGAGGCCCCGAACGATGATTAATTGCTCATGACATAAGGCGTCATGTTAGCATCAGCAGCAGGGTACGGTTCCCAGGGAGAGAAATCTCAGACTGGTAATTCCTCTTGATCCAAGCTGGAACAAATAACAGGAACAATCACACAAATCAGATAATCTGAAACAAGAACCAACACAAGGGCCAAAGATTAAACAAGGCGGCTTCAAAAGAATATCTGGAAACATCGCGAAAAGAGCTTAGAGTTCAGCTACACTTGGAGAGCAAAAAATATTTGCTAGGACAAAAGCTACAAAATGTCTGGACAGACTTGGGACCTCTCTGGTAAAGCTCCCATTTTGGTGGACCCTTGGTGGACCAAGGAGGTGCAAGCTCTCTCCAAGCCTAGCAGAGGACATGATGAAAGCTATAGCCCAGCCTGGATTTGCTACCTGAGATACACCGCAGGATGGTAGTACTGCGTCCAGTTCTGGGGCCTCCAATATAAGAAGGACATAGAGCTGTTAGAGGGGGTCCAGAGGAGGGCCATGAAGATGATCAGAGGGCTGGAGCACCTCCCCTATGAGGACCAACTGAGAAAGTTGGGGCTGTTCAGCCTGGAGAAGAGAAGGTTCCGAGGGGACCTTATTGCAGTCTTCCAGTTCCTGAAGGTGTCCTACAGGAAAGCTGAGGAGGGACTTTTTACAAGGGCAGGTAGTGATAGGACAAGGGAGAATAGTTTTAAACTGGAAGAGGGTAGTTTTAGACTGGTTATTAGGAGGAAATTCTTTACTGTGAGGGTGGTGAGACACTGGAACAGGTTTCCCTGGGAAGTTGTGGATGCCCCCTTCCTGGAAGTGTTCAAGGCCAGGTTGGACAGGGCTTTGGGCAACCTGTTCTAGTGGGAGGTGTCCCTGCCCATGGCAGGGGGGTTGGACTAGATGATCTTTAAGGTCCCTTCCAACCTAAACCGTTCTATGATTCTATTATTCTATGGATTCAGGGAGCTGAAAACATGAGACTCCAAAAGAAATAAAAAGCTTGCAAACCAGAATGTCTGGATGTCAGTGGAGGAGGAACTGGGCCAGTTGGAAGATTTGATAAGACTGGGCACATATATCTTCCACATTGTCTGTAAAAATCAGAGATCTGGAACAGAAAGGCTGGATTGGCCCAGGCTGAGTAACACAGAAGCCAATTATTTTCCAGGGGAAAATCTCCCAGGGAGTTCTTGCTTCTGTTTAATTTCATAGTTCAAGTGAAAAACTTGGAGACTAGATAAAAAGTGTGCGAGGGAGAGAGGGAAGGCACAGGGGCATTTTCAGGCAGCCAACTTGATTAGCTCATCTTCAGTGGTACTGCAGCACTATATCTCCAGGAAAGAAGCTGCATTATCCAAATCTGGTAGAAACCCTTTGGCATGTGATGGCAAGGACTCATAGCTTGCCAGAGCACACCCAAGGAGACTCCACCTGAACCTGCAAAGAGCCTGTGGAGACTCATCCTCCTGGCATGCCTAAATATCAGATCTCTGGAGCAGCTGATGGTTAAAAAAAGACGTAGCCGTACTGGAGGTGGCAATTTAAGATCAGCAAAATAAGGCCCAGGACTGCAGTGGAGACTCCTGAATTTACCAGAGGACCTGGAGAGTTCTTTGGTGCAGTCTAACTGAAGAAGAAGTAGGGACTGCTCACAATGGAAATGGGTCACCATAATGCATGAAAACGTGCAGTCATGGCTTAGGTGCATTGGGTAAGAGGATTTAACATCTGGTAAACTGACAGGAGGATCATTGGCCTACAAATGAGGGAAATGGACAACTGGAAAAAGACAATTTGCAGAAACAAATCAAAAGACACTTCAATTAATCCAAAGCTGGACAGGACGGAGCCTCACCATTGCCTGGTGAGCATCACCTAGGTGCTTGTGTGAACTTGCAGGTCACCATCTGGAGATATGCTTTGGAGGTAGAAGGCTCTGTGTTCTGATATGGACAGTGCAAAACCAGTCATGGAATTTTGTTAATAAATACAGAAAGCTGTGAAGGATTGTCGTGGTTTAGGGCTGGGCCGGC
>NW_010186587.1:0-2611 GCF_000695765.1 Mesitornis unicolor | reverse complement strand
TTGGCCTCAGCCCATTGATTCAGCCTGTTCATATTCTTAAAGTCTTTCTGTTCAAAGGGGCTTTTGAACCTTTAGAGTATCTGTCTCTTCCTCATCAGCATGCGTGTCTGTTTACTCTTTATATTTTAGGCTTGAAGCCACATGGACACAAAAGAGGTTGAGGGGAGATGAAAAACTGATAGTCATTTCTGGTCTACTCTGAAAGATACTCTCCTGTTCCCACCAGTAGGGACTCAAATGAACATAGGTAACCTAGGTAAAATAGTGACTTATTATGGAAAATCAGAATTTTTCCGCAGATAACTTTGGAAGTGGGAAATTTGATTGCTAAGAAAATGTTTTTTAAAGGAAAAATATATATTTCTCTTGAAACACACATTATTTTTAGTCAGAAACCCAAATGCCTCAAAATATCCATTTGAAAGGTTTCTGTGGTAACTTACACAATAAAGTTTATCATATTTTAATTGCTATATTTGGTTTGAAATGTTAGTCTGTGTCTTGGTTTGAGCTAAATAGAACTAATTTTCTATTTAGTGATTTTATTTTTCAGCTCGGTCTCTTCTAAGTGGCTGAACTTGCTGAAAACTAGCAGCATGTTTTTCCAGACAGTCTGTACTGCTTTGAGTGATAATCACAAGGTCACTGTCTCACCTTGGGTGCCATATCTGCTCCTATGGGGAGGAGTCGACCCAAAACTGACCAACTAGGTATTCCATCCCACATACGTCATACTCAGTATAAAACTGAGGGCTCACGAGGGTGTTGACTCTTCCATCTCAGACCCTTCCTTCTGTCTCGATCCTGCAATGGCCAAGCTCTGAGCAGAACCCTGCTGGCTCATCTGCCTCTGATTCAGATTCGTGTGTTCTGCATCCTGCTCCCACCTGCTGCTGAGTTCAGCCGGGGACTTTTCCAGCGCCCTGCTCTGCAGAGCCTCTGGTGACATAATCATCATTGCGGGATGGTGGGGGGAGGATTTTATATTGTTTTTTTGTATATATATATATATTTGTACATATTTGTATATATTTCATTATTTTCCTACTTATGTTATTATCCTGTAGTATTAGTATTACTGTTTTATTAAATCTGTTAGTTTATTTTCCAACCTGTAAAGTCTCTCTCCCTTATTCTCTATTCCCTTATGTGGAGAGGAGAGGGGTTAACAGAGAGCATCTGCCCAGGATTTAGTGGCCAGCCCAGCCCTAAACTGTGACAGTCTGAGTCCTCAGTCAGAAGTCCTGCAATTGTACAGGACCCAGAGGTGAATATGTGGTATACTGTAAAAACGTAGTCTGATCAGGAAATAGCCTGTAGAGGGAGGAGTCTTGGGGCTCAAGGGATTAGAAATATAAGTTCTACAATCTACTTTCCTCCACCTCCTTTCTCACAAAACTTCATAGATTCATACACTACTTACATTCTGTGGAAGGCAAGGGTGAAGAACATTGGTAACCTGCATTTTCCTTTGAAATCAAATTACTGGATTACATGAGAGGTTAGTGGGTGGTAAAACTATGTAGGAGATAGGATTTTTATGAGATCTTTTTGAAAGAGCTTTCCTACTGAAAGGGTAATGAAAGAGAGTTCCCTAGGAGACAGTTAGAGAGAATACAAGTAATTGGCTTTGGACAACTATGGATTTGTGAAATTGAACAACTGTAGATTTGAATTTTTCTAGCTTTTTTTTCAGGACAGAGTGTAAATGACCACTAGAAGTCCATAAAAAATTCCAGAAAAGCAGTATTTCCTTTGTGTGCTCTGTTCTTTGTATGTTTATTACTGGCTTCATTGGTTGTACTCTTATTTTCCATGAAGTCTCTTTAGAAGTGTGAGTGACTCATAAATGATTTCCTCTTGTGCCAATTAACTGTTAAACCTTCTTTTTCTTGGTCTTCCTGTGGACTCTTAGCAGGGAGTTTTAATTGTGAAAGCTGTAAAAGTGATATGGCTCTGAAAGTCACTGAGTTTTGGTCTCCTTAACCACCATTTTGAAACTTCCACACTATAAAAGAAACAAAAATTTCAATGTGATTTTATTCCTCATATAATATCCTTGTAACTTTATTCATCAGTTATTTACTGCTTCCCTAAGAAGGCTGGCTCCCCTTCAAGGCAATTATCTGTTATTTTTTGAGACATGCACCCTGTCACCATACCCATGCACGCATGCTGTCACCTCTTAGGAACAGGCTTATCATTTGAGCAGTCATTTGAATCCCTTCCTGAAAGCACTGCTTATTTAGGTGGAGGAAATGCACCAGTACTGCTTCTCCGCTAACAAATGGCATCTTAGCTCTTCCTGTGCGCCTTTAGCACTACAAGGAGGTCCCCTTCTGCTTTCGACATCCAGGATCTCTGACTGCATGTGGCAAACTCTGAAAGCCAGAAGGGAAGCGTCAGACCGCAAAGCAGGAAGAATCAGAAGTGAAAGCATATGCAGCTGCTGACTCAAAATGTGGTTGAAATGGTGTGCCCAAACCACAACACAGAACTTCTGTAAAAAATTGGCATTTTAGAAGAATTTGAAGGATTTGGATTTTGGTGGTTTTTAGGGGTGTTTTGGTTGTGGGTTGTTTTTTGTTGGTTTTGGTTTTGTTTGGCTGTG
>NW_010186586.1:0-8853 GCF_000695765.1 Mesitornis unicolor | reverse complement strand
TTTTTTTTTCCCTCCAAGGGAGGCAGTTGCCCAATGCTGAGACAAATTCAGCCGCTTGACGCACTTCCACACGTAAAGGCACCAAACACTCAGTGCGGAAGAGACACTGAACTTATCTTGAACCTTTCTTTGCTGTTTCACTCAGCTTTCGTGATATTATGACCTGACTGAAGGGAGTTTGAGGTTGATTTGTGTCTAAGATAGCCAGAAAAGAGAAATTATTAAAACACATATAAATACAACATGAGCATGGCACATTAGCATTTCCAAGTCACCCATGCATAACATCAACACTTTAAAAGTTCAAAGATTTGGCTAGAGGAAAGCACAAGGAGAAAATGGTTGCTTAAAACTGATGGAAGCAACTGATGGGTTGACACAGTCAGAAATGAAAATGCAGAGAAATGCAGAAGGGTGCCAAGGAAGTTAGAATTATACAATTATTCTTATAAACTATTACCCGTCTGTCATTCTGAACATCCATTTTTTCAACATTTTTCAAATGGCAATAGTAAAGCTCTATTTGTGCTTAACAAACTATTTCTTGATACTCAAATATATGGCAATGGAAAGAAAAGAACATCAGTAGGAAGGAGGATGGAGACAAAGGAGAAAATACTGCTACTGAAGTTAAGACTGGTCATAAACCCAAAGGGTAATAGACATGAGTATGACCTGAGATCAAGCTACACGACAGTATCAGTAATGTCAAGATTTAGAGAGAACAGGTATGTTGTATGGTAGGATTTCCATTTGTAGCACCCATATTGCAAGGCACGTTCCAGTTTTTGAGGCAAAGTAATGTAAATATAAAACCTGACTTATGGTATAGAAGGTAACACCATAAAAATATAAAGAGAACACGCTTATGGCTTTAAACCTTAAACACGTCTTAAAAGCTTTTGTGTTAAGTTTTGTTTCCAATCCCTAATGTTCTGTGATTCTGTGATTCTGTGTGATTCTGTTATTGAATTTCCTTTCCTCTACAGATCTAAAATGTGCTGTCTCTCAGAGAATGTAATACAAGAACATTAGAAATGCAAGATGAGAAGGTAATGGATTTACTCTATCTTCAGAAATACCATTGTGAAACTTCTCTTGCACTAAGCCATGAAATAATTCAGAGCTTACTTCTTTCCTGTTAACTCACACGACTGTCATTTCTCATGGCATGCCAGTATTGAATTACATTATGTTATACAATAAATTGTACAATCATGGTAATTCGGACAGAAAAAAACCAGACCATTAGGTAATCCTGAATAACTGACTGCATCTGGTGTAAGCATCCTAGATTCTACCTATGAAAACATTATGAATTCTGGTTCATTTTATCGAACTGCTACACCACAGAGTGCCTCTGTAAATACGGAATGTCCATAACCTTTCAGGTATATGGCACCATCTCCAAGATCAGCAGAAAATGAGGAAAGTTTAATAGTGGTGACTTTGTTAGCACTGTTCCTTCAGTCTACACACACTCTTTTAACTATACCCATGGACTACCATGTACATTGAAGCACGGAAATGAGAAGGCTGGCAACTATTTCCATTCCACCCATGCCAAACACAACACAGGAAACTGTTAAGGACAGGGGCAAGTGACAAGATGCACAAAGAAATTTCAGAGATTACCCTGTGCTGTACAGGTTAATATGTCTTTTCTTTTTTTCAGGCACTGCTCTGCAGTGGGAGGCTTCCAAACAATCCTGTTTGTGAACGTGTGCTAGGCTGAAAAAGGATGGAGCACTGAAGAAAAGAGAGGGCTGGTGTACAAAGATGCAGGAGAAAGGACTAACAAAAACCCCATTTCTGCTGCCATAGTTATGTTTAAAATGAAGCAGTATAGGTCACCATTGCATTAGGTTTAATATTGTCCAAGTGTTACCAGAGATAATTACAGAAGTGGCTATAGCAACTTCCACTTTAAACACAGAAAGAATCACAGAATCACTCGGTTGGAAAAGCCCTCCGAGATCATCACGTCCAACCGTTCCTGTCTACCCCCTAAACCATATCCCTAAGTACCTCATCTACCCGCTCTTTAAACACATCCAGGGATGGTGACTCCACCACCTCCCTGGGCAGCCTGTTCCAGCTTCTGACAACCCTCTCAGTAAAGAACTTCCTCCTTATCTCTAACCTGAACCTCCCTTGGCACAGCTTGGTGCCGTTTCCCCTTGTTCTATCCCCATCACCTGGGAGAAGAGACCAGCACCCACCTCTCTACAACCTCCCTTGAGGCAGTTGTAGGTGGTGATGAGGTCTCCCTTCAGCCTTCTCTTCTCCAGGCTAAACAAGCCCAGTTCCCTCAGCCGCTCCTCATCAGGCTTGTTCTCCAGAGCCTCAACATCCTTGTGGCTCTTCTCTGAACACGCTCCAGAATCTCAACATCCTTCTTCTAGTGAGGGGCCCAGAACTGAACACAGTACTCGAGGTGTGGCCTCACCAGTGCCGAGTACAGGGGGATAATCACCTCCCTGGACCTGCTGGTCAATACACTGTTTTCACTGAACAGTGAAAACACTGTCACTGTTTTCAGTACAGGCCAAGATGCCATTGGCTTTTCTGGCCACGTGGGCACAGTGCTGGCTCACGTTAAGCCGACTGTCAACCAACACCCCCAGGTCCTTCTCCTCCAGGCAGCTTTCCAGCCACTCCTCTCCAAGCCTGTAGCGCTGCACTGGGTTGTTGTTTCCCAAGTGCAGGACCCAGCATTTGGCCATATTAAACCTCATCCCATTGGTCTCAGCCCATCGGTTCAGCCTGTCCAAATCTCTTTGGAGGGCTTCCCTGCCTTCTAGCAGATAGAAAGAAAAAGTGAGCTTGAGGCCATATGCTCAATGGAAATGCAACTGGACCTGCATGTTGTGGCCTGAGATCCCAACTAGCTGCTTCCTTCCAAATTGGTTAAGACTACTCTTAAGTCATTTAGAATCCAACTTTCAAAGGCAGCATCAGAGAATATAAATCAGAATGTGATACATCCTTCTAGATACTGTGTTTCAAAGAAGACAAAGACAGATGAAGATTTTATTAACTCTATATTGTCCATCCTCCTCCTACAAGAAAAGATGTGCTACATCCTATACAAAATGCTTAAGATCAACTTTTGACTTTCATCCAAGTATCCTACTTTCCAAAGCAGAAAAGGAAGATGAGGATGATGAGCCATCGCTTTGCCATGAGTCAGTGTCTAGTATGAGAATTAATGGTAACACTGGATTGATAGACACTGAAAGAAATCGCCAGATTGCCACAGTCACCACAGTAATTATCATGAGTGGTCCACTGAACCTTCTGATTTTCCCTCGGGATCCTGGTGTTAGTCATGCTGGCCAAAAATCGTATCTAAAGCTGTCTTTGACAAAGCCGTGAGTCAGACTGTGTCTGGGATAAAATCAATAGCTATTCCTTTGCATGCCATCTAAAGACGACAGTTCATGCTCTTCCACTCTACTTGGCACTGGTTAAGGCCTTGGTTGAAGCACTTTTTATTAAAGTTTCTCCACTCAGTTCAAGCAAATTGTGGACTGAATGGAGGCATTGCAGAAACAAAAACAAATTACTAGAGATTTAAGAAATACAGTACATGAAGAAGCATTAGAAAACTCAATTTGTTTTGTCTCCTGAAGACAAGACGGAAAATAAAACCTATTTTCCTGCAACCCTTTACCATAAAATTGGATGCAGAAATGTATGCAGTGATAGCTTAGCCTGACCAAAATGATTTCTACCTTTTACCATCCGTTGGCATGATAAAATGGGAAGCAAAGATACTTTGTACAAATGTAAGCTTTCTTTCAGACCACAACTTCCCTGGAAGTTGTACCTTGTAGTGCTACTCAGAATAGGACACTAAGTTTTCCATGATATTAAAAAAAATAAATGTATAAAAATATGAAAAGCTATTTGAAAGCAAATAATCACTAATAATATCCAAACTTAGATTTAACGATTTCTCATGTCAAAGTTAAGAGAAGACGACCACTAATTGGAAGGTGTACTCCAAGAATACAATTCCCTGTTATCACCCCCCCTGTAATCAGACAAAAAAAGAAGTTGCATTTCATTCCCATCTCTTTCCTACACATCAAAGTTCAGAGAATTAGATCTCCATGAGCAATCTTATGAAAAATATTTTCTTGGCACTTGGGACTCTCCTAAAAGTATTATATATATATATACATATATAACAACTACATTCTACAAGCAAGACAGTGTTATGTCACTATTCCAAGAAGAAATCACTGGTAATTTCTTAATGTTCAAAGTCCTTGGCAACTTCAACAAAAATTTTCAATTAATAAAGAAGTGGAAAAAGAAAAATAAATATCCTTTCTTCTCTGATTTTATTACCTAAATGTATTTCATCTGCTAAAACTAAGAAACTGGATGGTAATTTCTAATATTATATGTTGCTAAACTAGCTGACAACACTGTCGTTCTGTCTCAGACCAAGATGGGTACTGAGAGGCAGCGTTCACAATCGTCTGATATTTATTCAGATGCAGGCATGGTGCATTCCAAACCTCTCAGCTCTAGACACATACAGCTATAATATAAAATGCACACAAATGTCTATTGTTATGTCCATCTTAAAAAAGGCAAGGAGGAGGACCCAGAAAGCTATGGGCTAAGGCTTCACCTCACATTCTGGAAAAACTATGAAATGAGACTACACAGAAGGCATTTTCAGGCACATGAAGGGCAGGAACATGATTAGGAACAAAGACCATTGATTTACCAAGGGCAAATTTGATTGCTTGGCCAAACTGACTGCATTCAGTGACGAAGGACTGGCTCTGTGGATGAGGGTTATTGCTTACTTCAAGAACATTTTTGACACAGTCTCCCACAGCCTCATTACAGAAAAAGCAGAGTAATGGCATCTGGGTGGGTGAACAACAAGGCGGATGAAGCAGTGGTCAAGAACATCAGGCTCACAGAGGAGCAGTCAGTAGTTCAAAGTCAAACCAGAGGCTAATGAGGACAACTGCTCTTCAGAAAGGGTCAATGCTGAGGCTGACACCCTTTAACTTCTTCATTAACACCTTGGGCAGTGGCACAGAACACACCTTCAGCAAGTCTGGAGGTGACATCAACTTGGCAGGCTGGCTGGCACTCTGGAGGAGAGGACTGCTGTTCAGAGCAGCCCTGACAAGCCAGACAAATGCACCAGCAGGTTACTGATCAGAAGTTGAAGTAAAGGAAACGTAGGATTTGATGTAAAGAACAAAGAAGAAAATAAAAATCTTAATAATGAGCATGGTAAAATACTTGAACAAATTGCATGTAGAGACCTGGAATGAACTGATGCAGAGAAATGGGTGCAAACGTTTAGGGGTTTTTTCAGGTGCTAGATAAAATAAATTATGATTACTTTTAAATAACACTGACAAAGTCAGTCACAACTACAATCTCTTCCTGAAAGGGGAGTAGCGATACCGAGAGAGATCAAATTCCAAAGAATGCACACATGAAAAGCCTCCGGAGTTAATTGATATGCTTCATGCTAGTGGGTACTAGGCTGCAAGGAGAAATTTTCCTGTACGAAGAACATGTCTAGGAAGTGTGCCAGAGAGTTCCACCAAAGAGTGAACTAACTTGGAGAAAGGTAAAATCAAAGAGTGTCCAGTATCATGGGACACAAGCACAAAAATATGGTGGCTATCTCAAACAGGGAGCTGGAGGCTGCATGACAAAGGACACAAAACAACAGAGGAACAGGGATGGAAAATGAAGATGAATATGGACGGAAAAAAGCAAGGATGACATCAAGGTATCCCTCTGGGCAAGGTACTGAAAGTTCTTTAGGATCCATCACTATCTGTGCAAATCCCCATAGATGACTTTTAAAGGAAGAGCAAAGCAGACCTTTAAATTGTATAATGGAACACTTGTTTATGTTTTCAGAAGCTTCAACCTGTAGTCTGAAACATTCACTTCAGTTCTGTTCACAGAAAATCCTAACTGAAGTGTGTAATTCTTTTGGATTTTACCTTAGGGTGAACAAAGTATTGATTGAGTTGGCAGCCTCTTCTTTAGGATCATTTTAATTCACATATGCATGAGTGATTCCAAGATGTCAGCATTTAAACTCAAGAGAACTAAAAAGAAAAAAAAATGCCTCAACATCACCACCAAAAAAAATCTCTGAAAATAAGGATTATTCCTAAAGTGAGTGTCTATTAACTACAGAGTTGGCAGCCCAAAACAATCAGTTTAATTGGCTAATGAAGGTTTCAGATTAAAAAAAATCTATCTCCCTGCATGAGGGAAAACCTTATAGCAACACTAATCCTTTCCAGAGTTTTCTTTCTTTCTCTCATTCATCTTAACATGATTACAATAACGTTTGGTTGGTCTAAGCCTGTGCTTCAGCCCTTGCCCTCAATTTCTTGGGCACAAAGTTCAGCCTACAGACAGGTTCCTGGATTGTCAGCTTCCCCATTCAGCATCCAGACGTATTTCAGGATCTTCAGGAAATCAAGGAAGCAGAGTCTTAATTTTTCAGCATGTTTAAGTCTCTCTTCTTTCCAATGGCTTTATATGAGACAAAATGTTAATCTCTGAAAATGAGGAAGTACACTGTAAAAACATACAAGCCATCCTGACATCCAGATAAGGGTCTGGAGAGAGGAAAGGCAGAGAAATAGCAGACCAGAAGCATGGGCAGCTGGATGGATAAGAGCGAAAAAAATGTCCTACAAAGATGCTGACTTTGTAAGATGCTAAGGGAAAAAAAAATTAATTGGAAATTGTAGCAGGACATTAAATAGGAGAAGACGAAGAAGAAATAGAGCATTATTGTTTAATCCCTGGAAATCACCACAATCACAAATCATGCCTGTAATGTGCACCCCGCTTTCCCAACTGCTACTAACTTCCAGAATGTGCATAACAAACTTTACTCAGACTAGCCAAGTCCCAAAGTGTGAAACTTACCTTGCCAAAAAAAAGAAATTCAACAAATTCAAGTTCTTGAAGTACAATGGAACAAACCCCTTCAACATAATCTGACCATGGTACCTCCCAGTAACACTGACTAGACGGCCATTTGGCCTAGACTAGGAGACTAGGCAGCACTGGACTAAATAGGAGACCTTTTATTTTGGTCTCAGCTACTGCAGACAGACTGATACTTCAACATTCTGTTATTAGGATTCTGACAGTACACGTCCATCCTCACATCAGATCACAAATGTGGGGACTGACAAATGCCTCTCCACTTCCTCTTTCATAGCAGGCAGTACTTCAACAGACCTACATTATACACCCAGCTTAGCTAAAATGTTCCAAAAAGTGCCTCCACCATTTAAAAACACTTACAACTAATACAGTAAATGCTTCCAGACAGACCCAAGAAGACTGAGTTAATCAGCACACATCCTTCACCTCCTATACTGCTTCTTAGAAATTTAAGTTTTAGTGAACACAACACGCTGGAAGAACACTGATAGGCAACCTTAACTTTATCCAGGCTCCACAAATTGCTGCAACATGCCTTCCCTGCATCAGCAAGTCTTTCTGCAGATTTGGTCATAAAATTCTTCAGAACATTCGCCACCAACTGTCAGCATTAACTTCAGACTCTTCTTCTCAGTTTGTTATCTTAGACATGGTAATTACTTTTCACTCTTCCCCTTAGCTACTGGATAATGGAGAACTGTGTGCCTTACAAAACCATGTCACATTTTCCTTAGTATGTGACATCTGGTTCATATAATACACAGGAAAACCATTTTCTTTATACTTAGCCTGGACCTTTTCCCTTCACTTACACAGCAGTGCACAACCAAAGCATTTGTTAATCTCCTCAGAACATTTAATCCCAAAAAATGCAGGAGACAGCTTCCCTTTCTGTCACCTTTATAAACCTCAGGTACAATTTCTGGAAAGCTGCTTCTTCCAGCAGATGAACTACAAAAGGGAGAGACTTTTATTTGGAATATTTTTTTTCTCTCATTTATTTCTTCATTCCCATCAGCTTTTCTGCTGAAAAAATCTGCTAGAAAAAGTCTGCTAGAAATGTCTGGGCGAGAACTCTTAACTGCAAGAGAGGATTCTCCTTCTGCCTCCAAGCAGAACACTCTGTCATACACAAAATGCTCTACAAGCCTGTGTTTGGTCTTTTGTGCCCCCACTTGCCCCTTTTGAAAGCAGAGTTGCTTACACAGCTGATTAATTATAGCAGACAGAGGCTACAAGATCAAACAAACAAACAAACAAACAGAAACCCAAACCAACAAGTTGCATTCTCAGTGCTAGGAAAGTAGAGATTCAATTTTCCGTACCATTTGCTCTGCCAAAAGGGAAGAGCTGAAGTCTGCAGTTATATTGCCTTAGGTGAAATATGACTTGGCCCTAAACAGGGCATAAGTAAATCTGTTTTCTGCCCTTCTATGGCTAGGAAATGGAAAATTTATTGTTGCTTTCAGAACTCTGCATCCAAAATCCAAATCTAGCTAAAATATTATCTAACTTCATTAAAATCGCTCTTAAAAACTCAGAAAGACCTTGATAAATCATAAAATCTTAAGTCTAAAATGGCAAAAGCAATGTTTTCTGAATAAGGGATTATCTAAAGGAACTGGTTTATGCCAGGAATTACACACAGTTTTTCATCAAGTTCCAGTCTTATCTCATTGGAAATAAAAGTCTTATGAACACAGAAATAACTACCCAGATTACAGGGAAATAGTTCATAGCACATATCTTAAAAGTCAATGCAGAGCTGATATCCTTGTCAATAATTTCAGAGCAGATGCTATAGAATGAAAAGCTGGCACTCTTCCTAGTTTGGAGAAATTGCCATAGAAGATATTAGGAATTATCACAGAATCACAGAAT
>NW_010186585.1:10067-10285 GCF_000695765.1 Mesitornis unicolor | reverse complement strand
GGTTGGGGATGCGGGACGGGCGCCCACCAAGGCAGCGGGGCACAGACGACGCATGGCAAGGCACGGCACGGGCAGGGGGAAGCAGCCCGGGCTCCTCGGGGAAGGGGGCGAAGGGTGGCACGTGGTGGGAGCTGGGTGGCACGTGGGGGACAAGGTGACACGGTCCAGGATACTGCTGAGCCCCAGGGAGGGCTCCAAGTCACCCACACACCCCATGG
>NW_010186585.1:9475-9688 GCF_000695765.1 Mesitornis unicolor | reverse complement strand
GCCACTCAAAGCAAGGGGGTCCCGGCTCCCCCCTGGCATGGCTATAGGATATTTATTGAACAAGAACTGGCGTGAAATGCGGGGCCGGAGGAGAGGTTCCCAGGTGGCAGCCGACCCCGCAGGGGAAGTGGCTGAGGCAGGGAGCAGTGGCACAAGCCCAAGGACCCCAGGAGGGCGCTGGGTGAGGTGGTGGGTGCTCCCGTCTCCCAATCC
>NW_010186585.1:8753-9382 GCF_000695765.1 Mesitornis unicolor | reverse complement strand
GGGGGCAGCCCCCACGGACGCCCCCCGCCCCCCGGGCAGAGCCCCCCCGGCGCCGGCCGCAGCCGCCCCGAGGAGCCGCCCGCAGGTCCTGAGTGGGTGAGCAGCCCTCGGGAAGGCCCTGCCAGGGCTGTGAGGCACCTGCAAGTCCCAGTCCCGGGAGGTAAATGGTCCGTCCTGCCCACACCACGGTGGCTGAGGAGCCCAGCGCATCCCAGGGGCTCCTTCCCTGCTCCTCGGGGCCAGCCCAGGGCTTGCTGAGCAGAGCTGTCCTGGCAATCCCAGTCCATCCAGTATGGTCTCCCTTTCCCAAACCCGGTGTGTAGTGACAGAGGAAACCAAAAAACGAGAGCAAAGAGAGAACAAATGAAGAGAGAGAGAAACCGCATAGAGGCGTGAGAGGCTTCGCGTGCCAACTGCTACTGTCCCTTGGGGATGAAGGGTTCCCCCTCCTCCGGCTCCGGCCGAGGCCCTGGGTCGCTCAGGCATCGCAGCATCCGCTGGTTGCTGGGGCTGTCGTTGGTCCCCGGGGTGAAGACATCGTCAGTACCTGGGGAGGAAGGCTCCTTCACCCGCATCACCAGCCCCTCCTCGTCCTCCTCGGGCGAGGGCGGGAGGCCGCCGCCGCCCCT
>NW_010186585.1:4994-8722 GCF_000695765.1 Mesitornis unicolor | reverse complement strand
GGGGGGAGCCCGCCACAGCCCTTGGACTCCTCGTTCATCAGGTCCACGGACTCTGGGGACTGCGGGGAGGCTGGGTCGATGGTGATGATGGGCAGGTTCTCTGAGTCCGCCTTGGGTTCGTAGGCCAGCGGGTCTGGGGAGGCAGAGAGGGGTCAGGCAAAGCCCATCCCATGCTATCATGAACAAACTGGGGCAAGATAACCTAAGGAAAGGAAGAGGGGTCTTGGGGACCCCCAGCTAATGCACCCCAGATGTTTGGTGCTGGGATGCCTGGGCTCACTCTCTGATTTCCAAGTCTGTTTAATTCCTCTTTTTGATCTCCATAGCCATAGGGATTCTCGCTCTACTCCGCTCTGGTGAGACCTCCCTTGCAGTGCTGTGACCCACTCTGAGATTTCCCCAACATAAGGAGGGCATGGAGCTCCAGAGGAGGCCACAAAGATGCTCAGAGGCTGGAGCAGCTCTGCTATGGGACAGGCTGAGTGTTGGGGTGGTTCAGGCTGGAGAAGAGAAGGCTCCAGGGAGATCTTATTGCAGCCTTCCAGGACCTGAAGGGGCTACAGGAAAGCTAGGGAGGGACTTTCTACAAGGGCATGGAGTGATAAGATGAGGGGTGATGGCTTCAAACTGAAAGAAGTGAGATTTAGATGAGATATTAGGAATAAATTCTTTACATTGAGAGTAATGAAGCCCTGGTCCAGGTTGCCCAGAGAAGCTGTGGGTGCCCCCTCCCTGGCAGTGCCCAAGGCCAGGTTGGATGGGGCTTGGAGCAGCCTGGGCTGGTGGAGGTGTCCCTGCCCATGGGGGTTGGACTGCGGGGGCTCTGAGGTCCCTTCCAACCCAAACCAGTCTGATTCTTTCTGAAGCCACCCCAGACAGCCCAGCTCTGCTTCCCTGGATGGCACCATTCACAAAGGGTGAAGCTGCCCTCTGCTGATTAATCACTGCCTTGCAAGCACCAACAGCAGCATCACACCCTGTCACACAGTCCCCAGAGCAGGGGAGGACACACAGGACAGGAGGAACAAAAGATGGCAAAGCAAATTCTGGGTGATTCTGCTCAGGGCTTGGACATCGCACGCAGTGGAGTTGGATGGGGATGACTGGAGCCGCTGAGGGGGTGCAGGACAACACAACTCCCGAGTGCCTCAGCACCCAAGTGCTAGCGATGCCCAGTGAGGTGCTGGCAGTGGCAGCTTGGTCCCACCTACCTGAGCCTATGCGAGCCCGGGACATGGTGGGCGAATCGAGCTTGTGAGCCGGCACCGTCAGGTAGTTGTTCATCTGGAATGGGAGCACAGGGATGGTGTCCATCAGAGTGACCATGATAAATGGGGAAGGGGAAGCAGGGAATTGCCCCCAGGCCACAGGGATGAGCAAGAAGCAGCAGTGGGATGCAGAGGACACATGCACACATCCTCCAAACTGTGCTGCAAGGACTCGCTCAGAGCCTGGGGCAGGACCCCCGAGGTCACCCACTGTCACCTGAACCTTAGCACCCTCCCCATGCAGGACACCCATGTCCTTCCCAGGCTGGGAAGCCCCCCTAAGCCCCCTCGTCCTCCCCAGCCTGCAGCACCATCCCTGCTCCAGCATCCCCTCATCACCTTCTGTTCCAGCTGCCGGGCCTTCTGCCTCCGCAGGAGCATCTGGTTCCAGGCTTCCTCGTAGGGGTCGGCCACGAGCGTGTGCCGGTTGTAGGATCTCAACTGAGGAAAGGCCCCAAGAAAAGGGTTAAAAAAAACCAACCCACACAGAAATGCAAAGGAAATAATTTCCCTTGGAGACGGCTGAAACAGCCACCAGTGGGCAGAGCACGTCCAGGTAAGCTGGTGGCTCGTCCCTTGTGTGCTACATCTCTTGTGTGTTACAGCCCTTGTGTGCTACATCCCTTGTGTGCTAACATGGGATGCCTGATCCTGACCCACCTTGGCCCAGCAAGGGTTTAAATGCTGGACTCAGCCAAGCCAAACCCTGCCCTCAGCACTATCCCAGAAGGAAAAATCTCACAGGGAGGGAGAACCAGACCAGGAACACCAGGAGCAGCAGGGCAGGAACACTGGGGTGAAGGGCTCAGCTGGCCCTGAGGATATCCAGCTGGAAGTGGTGCTGGCCACCCCCAGGGAAGCAAAGCAAGCACAGACAGTGCCAGGGGACACCTTACCCTCTGCCTGGTTTTCTGCAGGTTGTTGCGAAGGATTTTCCGGATCTCCTCCTCCTTGTCCTTGGACAGGGCTGGAAGGATGCGCTCCACGGGGAGGGTCTTGGGGTTGATGTTCCTGAATGGACAGACAGGATTCAGAGAGTGGCCGTGCGATGGCCATGGCACAGCCCAACGGCTGCTTGTCCTGTGGCCACTGGCAGGGAGCAGGGGGCCACTGGCAGCACATGCCAAGGGTCCATTGGTAGCACAGGGTGGCCAGGGTTGGGGAACTCACTGGATGGAGACGGTGGAGACAGCGGAGGGGATCTTGCCTATGCCCCCACTCTCCACCAGCTCGATCGCCTGCTTCATCTCCATCTTGTGATAGAACGCGATGAGCTGAGGCTCCTTGGACCGCTCCCCCGCAATCAGGCACTTCTTCACGTACTTCTTGTTGAAGCGATTCAGCCTTCCCAGGGACGTGGGGAGAGGAGGAGTGGCATTACATCAGACCTCCCTCTGCCCCGGCACCCACTCCCCATCCCTGACCCATGCCAGAAGATGGTTCAGTTCCCACCAGCGGAGGTCAGGCCAGGCTTCCCCGACTCCCTCCTGAGCCAGGCTGCGTCCAAAACGCCCAGGCAGCATCCAAAACACCCAGCAGCTGCTTGCACCCACAACGGATGGTCCTGAGCTCCTGCAGGGACCGGCCACTGGCAGCTCCCACACTGCTGTGGACATGCCATGGGTGGCACAGTGAAGTAGTGCAGCCCCAGTCGCACCCAACCCATGGTTGTAATTCATCAAGGAAAGCGTGCGTGGATCTAACAGCCTGGGAAAAATCCTGGCACAGGGCTGAGAAACCTGTGGGGTGGTGATTCAAACCTGTCCCCATGATCCTCATGGGTCCCCCAGTCACCAAACCTCCACACTCACTTGTCCTTCCAGTGGTGATGCCCGTAGTGACCACAGATATCCTCGATCCCCGTCAGGAGGTGATCCAAGAACTGCAAGAGACGGTCCAAGGTGTGAGCAGCTCGCAGGGTCGCTGCCCACCCTCTCCCCACCCCGACACCCACGCTGACACAGGGGTGAGGGCACTCAGGAGGTGCAAAATCAGGGCTGTGGGTCCAGGATGGGCCTCAGGAGGGCAGCACGGTCCTACACAACCGGGCTGCTGCTCTACCAGGTACAGGGGAGGTCTGGGTCGGAGCAGGCACTGGAGGACGACACAGACAGGGGAGAGCCCTCACTCCATCCCCCCTTACCTTGGGCACCGATTTAGGGGCAGCTCCAGCTCTGTAAACCCGCCTGGTTACAGCGGTGGAGGTGGCAAAAGCAGAGAGAGAAGAGGGCTAAGGCGCCGAAGAGAAGCGCGTGGGAAGGGCCGGCCGGGCGCAGCGGGTTACCTGTGTGTGGATCTCTTCGTTGATGGAGCGCTTTGTCTCCTGCTTCTTCTTCACGGCCAGCAGGTCCACCAAGGGCCGGATGGTCATGCCCTAGGGAAAGGGGAGAGTGGGTTAGATCACAGAATCACAGAATCTGAGGAGTTGGAAGGGACCTGGAAAGCTCCCCCAGTCCAACC
>NW_010186585.1:0-4535 GCF_000695765.1 Mesitornis unicolor | reverse complement strand
GCAGGAGAACCTCTCTGCCCTACAACCACCCCTTCTCATCCACCCCAGGATGGCGTTGGCCTTCTTGACTCAAGGGCACATTGCTGGCTCATCCCTCCCCAAGGCACACTGCTGTGAGCAGGATGGGTTCAGCACAGCCGAACCACAGGGCTCTGTGCTGCCGGTGTCACTTGGCAGCTTCAAGAGCTTTTGGAGAAGGGGGACAGTGACAGGGTCAGGGATGGAGGCTGGGGACATGCACCTCACTCTCCACACACACTGAATAACCTCCCTCCCCTCTTGAAACCACACCATGACCGCCTGCCTGCCACCAACCTGCACGAAGACTGTGAAGAAGATGACGGTGATGATGGCTGTGAGGAACATGTCCCTCATGCCGAAATGCTTATAGTCCAGGAGGTAACAGAGGGAGAAGGCGATGGCTCCCCGCAGGCCCCCGTAGGCGATGATGAACTGGTCCTTCGGCGTCAGCTTCACAATTCGGAACTTGTTGATGAACCAGGTGAGGACCAGGACGCCTGGGGGAGCAGGGCCGGGACGCATGTGAGCGGATGGTGAAGGGTGCCCCCCAGCCCCAAAGACACCTCCCCAGCAGCCCAGCACAGTGTCACCTCCTCAGGGCCATGGGTGCAGGTGGATGCTGTCCTGCTCGCTCATCCCAACACCCCTCACCAGCTTCAACTCCACATTTAGCATAGATTTGGCCTTAACGCTGTCTCCCCACAAAGCCAACCACCAGCAAGGCTCATGCCCACGGTGGAGCAGTGCCACCCAGTTCACTCCAGTCTCCCCAGCAAGGCAAACTTGGGTCTTGTGGCCCATCATCAAGGACCATCCCCAAGGACTTCTCCACCTCACCTAAGACTCTCGCGATGAGGCAGAAGAGCAGCGTGCTGATGACGAAGGTCCAGTTCCAGTAGTGGTGTCCGGCCACGGTGGAGACACCCAGGAAGATGAAGATGAGGGTCTCACTCACGCTGCTCCACATCTTGAGGAAGTACTTGATGGTGGTGTGGGACTTGTGGGAGATGTTGGCTTCCACATAGGGCCGCATGACCACGCCGGACGCGATGAGCCTAGGGGCAAGGTTGGGGTGCTCAGCAGCCATGGGGACATGGGGACAGCCCCAACCCCTGGCTCTGTAGCAGCGTTTTGTGCTCTTCTACCAATCCCCAGAGGAGGACAGGGCTTGCGAGACACCAGCAATCATTCAAGGCCTCCAGAGAAGGCAACACGAGCTCTCTCCTTCCCACTGGCAGGGTAGGAGTGAGCAGTGGAGCCAGGCAGCACAAAACCACATCATTTTGGGTGCTCAGCAGGTTCTGCCTGCTCCTGTGTGCCCAGGAGAACGGGCAATGAGCTACCCACACCCTGGATCTGTGGGACAACTCAAGAGTCACTTCCCTCATCTGCATCCCTGCATATCCCAGCCCAAACACAGCTCTGGCCCTCACTGGGCATGTACTGGCCATGCTGGGACAGCCAGAGGGCTGTGCTTACACCAGAGCAAACCCTTCAAATGGTCCTGGGGACAGGACGGGACCTCATCCCACCCGTGCCCAACTCACGCCATGATGCCGGAGAGGTGGAAGAGCTCGGCAGAGAGATAGGCCATGTAGCTGTAGAGGAAGACGAAGAGGGGCTCGATGACTCGGATGTGGGAGGTGAAGCGGGACGTGAAGGCGGCGATCACCCCATAAATGACGCCCACGAAGACACCGCCCAGCGACACCACGAAGAAGCTGAGGAAGCCAAGGATGATGTCGATAATGGTCACCTGCTCGAAGTTGGCAAACTCCTCAAAGAGGTGGTAGAGGACCTGGGAGGGAGAAAGGAGAGGAGGGTTCAAACTGTCCCACTGGCAAGAGACAGCCTCACCTCAAGGAGACCTGCACGGGGACCTTCCTTGGGAGAAGTCGCTCTTATGGCTCACAGAGACGTGGTGGGACATGTCTGGGACAGCTTTGCTCTCCAAAACAGCCCCAACCGTTGTCCTAAGAGGGGCTTTGGCCAAGGTCTGAACCAGCCAGAGACTGTTCCTGCTTCCCAATGAGCAGGTCAGGACAAACCCAGGGTGGAGGACACCCAACAGCCGCATGAAGAAAAGCCAACATCTGCCCAGCTCAGCTCAAACCCTTTGTAACAAAGTGAGCAACCTCGCAGGAGGAGCCCACCCAGGTCTGCGCTGCCTTCTCCCACCCCCAGACACATTTCCAGGAGAGATTTTAAAGCAAAAGCTGTGTCAGGATGGGAAATGGGCTTCAGAGCGTCCTGCAGGGATGGCAGCGCTTGCAAGCAGAGAGAGGGCGAGGAGCCAGCTCCTGCCTGCCAGGACCAGGGCTGGGGACATGGGCAGGGACAGACGTGACAGCAGAAGGCAAAAGCATTCCCCAGGGATGGGAGCAGGGACGCAGACCCTGCAGGGAGCCTCTCTGGTCAAAAGCAGGGGAGAAATGCCTGGGAAAAGCCCTGTGGTGGGACAGCGTGTTCCTCATCACCAGGAACCTCGTCAGCAGGCGGCTCCGAAGTGGACAGCTGGGATACGGGAGAACAGCCAGGAAAAAGCAGTGGGTTAGAAGTGAAATTAGAGGTCAGCTCTGCAGAGAGGCGGACGCCACGCTGACGGCCACGCAGCAGCACCTGGACACAGATGTCCTTAGGAAATGGCACGGCCCCAGAGCGGGTAGCCTGGCCCCCCGAACCTCCCAAAGGTCCCTGCAAAGCTGCTGCTCACAGACTGGGGCTGAGGGGTGACCTGGGTGGGAGGCACAGCTCCCACATACCCCTCCTTGCCAGGGCTGGCCGTGTCGTGTCCTTCCACCTTCTCGGTGCTGCAGCTGGGGGACAGCCAGGAAGATCACAGGAGGAAGGAGACAGCAGGGAGCAGAACAGCGGTGCTGCCTGACCCAGCAGCAGCCCGTCCACGCTCCTGCTCGTCTTCCCTGCCACGAGCACGGCAGCGATTCCACCCAGGAGAGCAGATCCCTGGAGACCGAGGTGCCAGGCACCGTCCTGCTCTTCACCGAACCAAGAGGTGGTAGCTGGCTGCGGACGTGCCCTCGGTCTCCTCAAACCACCAAGTAAAACACTTCACCTTAACCCACCTCTGCAGTGTTTTAAGCCGCTATATTTAGCTTTGCACCTGCAAAGGGTCAGGAGCAAGCGGAGCTGCTGCAGCTCAGCTGATAGGAGGCTCCTGGCAGCTTGCAGTGGCCCAGTGTATGGTCCTGCCCGCAGGACTTGCCCATCCTGGTGCCACCACTGCTCCACCGAAGCAAACCCCCTCCACTCATAATCACTTTTTTTTTCAGGGACTCCCCGAAAACCAAGATGTGGAGCAGCTCATTGATGTGGATCTCCTCGAAGACGGCCAGCACGGCCACCGGGTCCACGGCCGAGATGATGCTGCCGAACAGCAGGTTGGCCAGGAGGCCGATGTGGTTGAGGCCCGGGCCGCCGAGCTGGCACACGGCGTACATGAGGCCCCCCAAGAAGAAGGCGTTCCAGAGCGTCCCCACCACGGCGAAGATGAGGATGGTGCCCAGGTTCTCGGTGAATTGGCGCAAGGGGAGGAAATAGCCGGCATCCAAGATGATGGGGGGAAGGAGGAAGAGGAAGAAGATGTCCGACTTGAGGATGGGGGGCTTTTCACCCACCCCTTTGATGAGCCCCCCCACCAAAAGGCCCACCACGATGAGCAGGCAGCTCTCGGGAACGATGTTGGACACTGACGGGATCACGTGGAAGCCTGGAGAGGAGGAGAAGAGAGCAAGACACAAGTTGGCTATGTGAATGGAGGATGCTCTTTACAGGAGGACACCCCTGCTGGGGTCAGGGACCAGCTCCCAGCCTGCCCTGCACTCTTCAGGATCCTTTACTCGTTGTGTGCCTCAGTTCCCCCTTCTAACCCCATTCTTCCCCATCTCATAAAGTAAAACTGCAGCTCCCCCAGACTCATGTGTCACGTCACTGCTCGATCTCAGGCCAGAAAACAACAGCAGGTCCCAGTTGAACAGGCGGCAGCCGCCCTCGGGGCACCCTGGGGTCTCTGAGGGGACCCCCAGATCCCTGTGACAGCCGCCTGCAGCACAGGCCGTTCTCCCAGCACAAGCTGTCGCTGGCTCCAGATCTTCCCATCACAGCCACTAATCCCAAGCACACGTAGGCTCTGGCATTTACCTCCCGTCAGACAGCAGCCTGCCCACCGAGTGCCGTCATGCCCGGTGTGCCAGGCGCGGGCAGGAGGCAGCAGTGCCCATTCCTATGTGTCCCCAACAGAGTGGACAGGGAGGAGAGTTGGTGCTTGACAGGTCTGAGGGTATAACTGGAGCAATTCCTTATTCCTCTTCCTGCAGCCTGAGGAGCAAACTGGGAGGTTTTGCCCTTCCCTGCAGGCAGGGCTGCTCCCGGGTGCAGGGACAGGACATATCTTCAGGGTGCAAGGTAAGAGGGAACTTGTTTTCCCCTTTTAAATCACAGCACAACCCCAAACGCAGGCCTCCGATCCAGCCGTGACCTGCTGGGGTGACCTCCAC
>NW_010186584.1:1134-2453 GCF_000695765.1 Mesitornis unicolor | reverse complement strand
TAACTGGTCCAAAGAGCATGGTATTGAGTGGGTATATCGTATTTCTGCGTCGAGTCATAGCCTCGGGGAGCTCTTTCGGACTCTGTCCTGTCACTCCCTGCGCAGCCTTCTTGTCTTCCCAGGGCTTCCTCTGCAGTCGTGCTTCTTTCCCACTCGGCTGTGGGAGACACGCCATCATCTCCCTGCACGGCAAGACTTGAGGCCTATCTGCACCCATGTGGATCCCTTCAGAGAGGACCCTTGCAGCTGGCACTCCCCTTCTCCCTGTACACCATGGTGATACCTCCTCTTGCTTTTGCTGCCGTCTGATCGACTGACCTTTTGGGGACCCAAAGTACGGCTTTGCAGACCTCATGTGGATCTGAGAACCCCAAGCTTTGCTCTCTTGCGTGGGCTGTGCAAGGAATATGCACCACAGCTCACAGTCTCGTAGTCCTGAGAACTAATGAACGATGACCGAGACAACCTTCGCAGTACATTAGTCATTTCAGTAGGGGCGGCACACACCTTCTACAGGGTGTGTAACACAACGTTAATTTTACAATTAACCAGGAAAGGAATGTCATCTTTGCTACGTGCCCTGTCACCTATGCAGGCTGTCGTGGGGACAGAGAGTTTAAATATCCCCGCGAAAGCCTGAGACCGCGTGTTCACCGCCGTCTTCCAAACTGGGCTGAGAAAGAAACACGTGCTGATACACCAGAGGCCTTGGAGGTGGTGACTGTCTTTCATCTTTTCTACGTCTCTTGTAAGGATTTATCTCTTTTCTACTTTTCACTCTTTCATGTTCTCTTTTTCCCTTCTGTCCTTGCAACCCGTGGAGCTGCAGCAAGCCATTAGCTGGCCATTTTAGGTTTTGGGTTTTGGTTTTAATTGAGGCAGCATCAGGCTCTGAGGTTTTTTCTGGGTTCTGGTAATCACACTGTTACCGTGGTGCCAGTGTTGCTACCTTAGGAAGTGTTCTGGTAACTTTGGGCCGTTTCTGTTTCTTGTCAGTGCTCTGTAAAGTATGGGTTGTTTCAAAGTTTGGATCCAGTGTTTTCAGGGCCTATACTTTGTTTAGTAAAAAACATTGCCTGCGCCCTCCTCCTGAGTTATTTGTATCGCTCTGTCACCACGATGGGATAAAAGAGCTCACTTTTTAAAGCCGGCTGTGACAGAGCAGTCTGTTCCTGAAGAGCTGTACCCTGTGGAAGGGACTCACGTTGGAGACATTCGTGGGGAAAGACCCCATGCTGGAGCATGTGCCTCCAATCAGCATCTGCACATGGCGAGCTCGAGCTCCTCCTCTCCTCTCCTCTCCTCTCCTCTCCTCTCTT
>NW_010186584.1:642-953 GCF_000695765.1 Mesitornis unicolor | reverse complement strand
TCCGGAGCCTTGTCGCAGCCATTGGAATCCCTTCACCCAGGACAAGGAGCCAGGAGCTTTCAGAAGCTGAGTGTCAGCTCTAGCAAGGAGTTGTTTTGTTATCAAGATGACCCCACCTTCCTTCATCACTTTCTCTGGTGGACAGATGAGAAGTGAGATGCTGGCCTGTGTGAGGTGAAAGCTGAAGGACTTCCTTTTCTTAGTAAAGGCTTCCTTTTCTTGGCCCACAGCAGACAGTGGAGAGAAACCAGAGCAGAGCAGAAGTGTCAGCAGCTTAGCAGAGAGGACTGGGTGCAGGCTGAGGGCATTGG
>NW_010186584.1:0-231 GCF_000695765.1 Mesitornis unicolor | reverse complement strand
GGTCGTAGGCCTGGGTGTGCGCCCCCTGCCACTGCCGCCTGCCCCGGCCCTTCCTGGGGCTGATCTTCTCTGCAGGGAGGGGTGCAGATGGGAGGTGGCTGGGATCTCCATGGAGAGCAGGTTCCAACAAGCCAGTGGTTTCCTCCCCATCGGAGTCTGCAGGGCTGCTGGAGGATGCCGGGTGCAGGGTGGGAGTCCCCTCCTGAGAGGTGGCGGAGCTGGAGGAACTGG
>NW_010186583.1:0-1407 GCF_000695765.1 Mesitornis unicolor | reverse complement strand
TATCCAGTAAAAACATTGCTTACACCCTCTTTCTGAGTGATTTGTATCGCTCAGTCGCCGTGCCAGGATAAAAGAGCTCACTTTTTAAAGTGGGCCGTGACAACTTGGACATCACATTTACCATTGAATAGGAAAGTAATATTAATTAGTTTAGGCATGCCAACTTTATGTCCAGTATGGAAAAAAGCTCCTTTTAAAGGATCCCTGGAAGATTTGGAATTATGGATGACAAAAAGGTCAGAAATAGATGAACAATGGAATGAGACTTCAACAGGAATAAATGTAGGTTGGTGTTCGGAATCCTTATTAACACCTATAGCAATGTATAGGACTAGAGAATGGTTATATCACCTGACAGGACAGGTAGAAAGATTGGCAAATATAACCAGAAAAGGATTCAGAGACATAAATTTACAATTATAAGCGACTTCAAGAATGACTTTACTGAATAGAATGGCATTGGATATGTAATTGCTTAAAGCACATGGAGTATGTGGATATTTGAAAAATAGAGTGGACCACTGTTGTATACACATACCAAATGTAACCCAAAATGTAGAATATGATTTGGATCTATTAGGGAAAATAGAAAAGGATACTCAGGAACTTCAGCAAGATATACAGGAAACTTGGATAGATAATATCTTCAATGGATTAGGATGGAATTTGAGTTTTTGCATTGTCACTCAACAACACAATAAGCATTTTGTTAATAATATTTTTGGTGATAATGATGATTTACTAGTGTTTGAAGAAGCAAATTAATAACAAAACTGCAATTAATCAAATGATTATTCAGGCAGTAGCCAGAAAACAAAATTACAAAGAATCTATGACAAGGTTCCCACCAGCATATAAGTAAAAATTTTGATTAAAGTGAAAGTATTAAAATATAATTTAAAAACTTTCAAAGGGGAGAAATGTTACAGTAGCTAAGGTTAAGGTTTGATACCTTTTGAAATCCTCCATGTTAGAATTTTATAGAAAACAGTAATCTTAGGAGTGTAATGTTAGTAATCTTATATATTAGCTATTGTGTTTAGTAAGTTTGCTTTAGGAGACTAATGAAACTCATTATGGAAACCAGTTATGCTGCTTGGAGAGCCCCTCCCCATTCCATCTTGATGTGAATACTAAGGATTCCAATCAGTAGTAATCAGTAGAAAGAATCAGTGATTGTATTAGAAACAAGGAAAAGCTTGAAACTACAATCTATAATGTTGCAATACAGATATAGGAAAAATAAATGTAAGCATCTCTTTTTGAAATGTTAAAGCTGCTAAAAGGGGGTAGATATAGACTAGATATTAGGAATAAATTTTTCAATATGAGGGTGGTAAGGCACTGGAACAGGTTTCCCAGGAAAGTTGTGGATGCCCCCTGCCCCGTTCAGGGCTCAGGGGAAAA
>NW_010186582.1:569-769 GCF_000695765.1 Mesitornis unicolor | reverse complement strand
TTATGCTACTGTCTTGCTTTATGATTAAACACAATATTAACTGTCATCATACTAGTGATTTGAATATATTTAGATGGTATTGTCAGGTGATGAGTATGACATTTAACTGTTACTGTTCACTGGATGTTCTCTTGCTCTGTGCTTTGTTACACAGTGTAGTTCAGGAGTCCATAGTGACATCTATGCAGCTTAGATGAGCA
>NW_010186582.1:0-285 GCF_000695765.1 Mesitornis unicolor | reverse complement strand
GCGTGTGCTGCCCCTCCATTCCCTTCCTGGTCTGCCCAATGCTTTTGCCTGTCCACATCTCAGCCTTTAATGTTTGTGGGTAGAAAGCATTGATTTAGTGTATCCATTATAACTCTTTAAGAATCAGAGAAAATGGAGTTTCTCCCATTTCCGCCATTAATTTGTTAAACCAAGACCACAAGAAGTTTAGAGCCTGGAGTCCTCTGGAATTCAGGGGAAAATTAAATACAAATGACCCTGAGGTGATTTGTTGAATGGAGGGACACTTGGTCAGCCACAGCCTGA
>NW_010186581.1:5819-10576 GCF_000695765.1 Mesitornis unicolor | reverse complement strand
AAGGTTCATGATATTTTGAATGCATGTAAGTCTCACTATTAAACAGAGAATAAAGTTTGTTTCCATTTCTATTGAAAGATTTTAACATTTGAAAAAATCTCAGTATGTTCTCTATTAGATTAATAGACTAATATGGAAGATATCAAATACTTGGAAATCTTTGTGAATCACAAATTTTAATGAGAGATGCAATAGTCTTTCAGTGTACGCATTAAGTTAAAAATATTGTAACAAAATTATAAATTTCATTAGCAACATTGTCTTCTACATTTCGGGTGAGTTTCGACATTATTATGTAAAATATTGCATTATTATTTTATGTTTCATTTACAAAGCAAGACAGTGAAACAGGACAAACAGGGAGTTTCAAGAGATTTTCAGAAGGAAAAAGAGATTAGTAAAGCTACTTTTCTGAATTTTCCTCATCTGAGTTAGCTAGGAAAACTGAGCAAATTAACTATGAGAAAAGACTTCATGTTATATTTGAGATCTTTACCAGAAATATATCAGATGGTTTGCTGCAGGTGATATAATTATAGTATCAATTGTAACAATTGATGAACAATTATTTTAAAAATTCTCTGCTATTGCTCTTTCGTTAATGTTATGGACTGCACTGACTCATTAATTCTCTAGTGCATCATGTTCCACAGAACATGATTCATTATTTTTTCATGGAAGAAATGAATAAGATATAAAAGAAGCAAATATTGACCTCATAAAATTTGCCATAAATTGCTCCAAAAGCATCATAGAATCATAGAATGGTTTTGATTGGAACAGACCTTTAAAGGTCATCCGGTTCCAACTCTCCTGCCATGGGCAGGGACACCTCCCACCAGACCAGGCTGCTCAAAGCCCTGTCCAACCTGGCCTTGAACGCTTCCTGGGAGGGGGCATCCACAACTTCTGTGGACAACCTATTACAGTGCCTCATCACTCTACCTAGAGCAAACATTGCAATAAAAACAATTCAGATGTTTCTCATAAAGTAATTTGAAATTTGCGGACTACGTTTCACTTAAGTATATATGCAAAAATTCCAAACCACAGTACTGGCATTAACATGAACTGTAGGACCAGATATACAGGTATACAGCAGATATACAGAGTTTTCTCAAGGTTTTTAAGTGAAGAAAGTTTTGGTCATATTTTCAAACATGAAATAGGAGTGGCAGGCATTGCAACATTTATTTGCAATATGAATCAGCTGCATAGCAAAATCTTCAGAGCAGTGGACTGTTGAACTGAGCTTCTTTGTATATTCTCTGGTGGTTCCCATAATGTTCTCTTGAGCACCTAAGTTATGTGTCTACTTATATAGTTCTTTTCTGAAAAATTATTTGCAACTGTGTGTTACCTTTGTGTTTATGAACTTTTTATTCATTTTCAGTCTTTATGTAACTGCGTGAGACTGTACCTTCATATTCATCTCTCATGGAAGTTTGGAAGAACTAACAGGGGCTAGGTCTATAAACAAATAAGCATGTACCGTTGCATTTTTACTATCATTGACATTGAATGTGAGCTAATTCTGATTTTCAAGTGAATGTATGAATTGCTCAGTTAATACTATATTTGAACTATATATTTGAACTTGGTTAAAAATGTACCTTCACAGTCTGCATGTCTTGTAACTGTTAGCTTATTTTCAAACTTTCACACTTTAGTAAAAATTACCACATCAGTAGACAAATAGATGCGGATAGATCTGCACATTTGGTGGGTCTTCTGGCTTTGCAGAATTTGTTTCTTTGCAAGTCTGGGCTGGGTAAGGGTCAGCAGGACCCTGCTGGAAGTTTTAAATTAATCAAACTAATTCTGAAACTGATAAGCTTCTGGAATAACACAGCCTCTATTTAAATTTTGAAGAAAATTAATACTAGGTGATTGGAAAACAAATTGCAGTAAAGATTTTATGAAATTTATTTAAAATAATTTGAAAATTATTTTAGTATAACCAAACAAATACAGATTGACAGAACTGTAGAACCTCTGTGTATACATGCACACGCATACGTATCTACCTATATCTGTGTAGACACATATATATATAGACAGATATATACATGTAGATATATAGATATATATATGTAGATATATGTGTATAGATATGTATATACAGATATATATGATACATATAACTAGTATGTACTAAAAGAGTGATCTGGCTGTCATACTAAGTATTATTAAGAATCCAAAATAAAAGTAAGTGAAAATTAAATGAGTAGAATACTGCTAAAAGAAGAAAAATTCATTCTTAATACTTTTTCATGAAACTTGCCTCCTGAAAAACCTTGCTGAATTGTGCAATGGTTCAAATACAATTTATAAAGAATAGGTCAAAGAATTTTATAATTTTCCATGTATACAAGGTCTGAAAACCAATCTTCAGTCACAAAAAAATCCTTATTGGAAAAGTCCAGGAAGATTTAATTAAAGTAGAGCTGGTAACCCCAGACTTAAATACTTATTTCTGTCTGGAGCAAATTTTTTGTCTTATTTATGCAGTGTCAAACAAGTTAATAGTAGTCAAAGTGTTCACAGAATAGTTTCATTAGAACAGGAAAGATTTTCACTTGAAATTAATTTATGGGAAAAGTAGGAAATGGAAGTAAAAAGTGACCTTAATTAGCCTGGTTTGTGAAACTTTGGACAAGACAGGTACTAGGCCTTCAATTCCCTGAAGACAATTTTCACTACAAAGCATCCTCAAAGACTGCAACATTTAAAGTTCATACTGAATTTCTGAATGTGAATAAAACCAAGAGTACAGCATTCAATTGAGAGAGATTAACAAAAGAATATTATTCAAAAGAGGAAAGAATTATAACCTGCATATAGTATTCCTCTGTAACAAAGCCTGACCCAGCTACGTCAACAGACTTGAAGTTATGTAGCGTTTTGAGAAGTTGTGTCACAGATGGCACTGGCCAAGGCTGTGCTGCTGCTAGCAAGAATCGGCGCCAGTCGGTGAGTTCTGAGTTCATGGTGAATGCAGATGCCAGATTTTGTAACTATAAAAACAAAATAAGTATTGTTAGATATGTGTGTCTAAACATATACTTTCTATGTACCATGGATCCGTAGTTCTTTTTCCTGGTTAAGATGGACATGGTTCTGCAATGAGATTTCAAAGCTGGATAAGGAGATGTATCACTAAACAGAACAGGCCACAGACCACTGTGTGTCACTAAGGCCAATTGGCACAGGCAGTTGATGTCCCTCTAAATAAATACTCCTTAAACAGGAGTCTGTATCTAAACTGCCTATGAGATAACAACCCCTAGTACCTGCTAGCCCCTGAACCATGCTACCTCTGAGAGAGCACTAAGAATTGAACTGACAATTTATCGGCATAAGTACAAAATCTAGTAAATGTTTGGGGCTGTGCCTTGGCCTGACTTTGCTTACTCTTACAGGTATCCACCACGTGCTTTTCTCTGCTTCAGCATTATTTTCAGTTAGAAAAAAACAGTAGCAGAAAAGCTGCTCTGCAGCGTGCTGCATGTGCCTTTTTACCACTGAAGACATTGTATGGGTGTGTGGATACCAGAGCAGGGTACAGAACGCAAATAAGAATATTTGCATACATATATCTAGACACATATATCTAAAACTTCCTGACACAGCATTGCAAAGGGTGTATCTGATAGAGGGAACAAAATCAACACAGTTAATTTCTGCGCTACTGGTGTGGTGACAACATACTACACTATCTTCTGCCTCACACCTAGATTTCCTTGTCAAGGGAAGTGGCTGGATTGCTCCAGATTGGAGTTTGAGAAGGAAACAATGTGTTTACAGGTATACAGGCCCGGGGCAACACAGAGTGAGATAGTTTGGTAATGTAGTTGATGTCATCTCTCCCAGCATTGGCAAGTACAGTGCCGCTTATTATAATCTGAAAAATTACTTCAAATTCTAATAAGTCACATGACGATTAAATGGTGAGTTGAGTTCAGAATAGCTTGCGCAGAATAAACGTATACTTTATGTTATGCTTCATACATTTCCTTTCATATGTAAGTTCTTGCTTCCATTATAAATTTATAAGTCTCATTTTAAAATAGTGCTTTTAAGGAAAGGAAATTGTTAATAAAATAAAAATAGTACTTATAAGAACTAAAAGTTCTCAAAGAATAAAGAACATGGGATACATGCACATGTGGTCTATTAATAAACAATGTTTGACTCATAGTTTCCCCCATATAATAAATTTCCTGTGTTATTAGATTTTTATGTACTGATGATGACAGCTGTGCCTGGTTTTCACTAAACTCAGTGGAAATCCATCACTCGGAAACTTTAAAATGGTTTCCTCATGCACTTCATCTGTGTGAAGAATATTTGAATAAAGCTGTTTCCTTCATGTAAAATCCAAATAAAATCTTAATGTGAGTCATGGCTTAGTGTCGGAAATAATTATCAAAATATGCTAAAGCAAGTAAACCTTTCCATCCAATAGGTTTACCAGCAACATCTGAATGTAAAATTAATCACAGAACTCAGTGATGGAAGATTTGGAAAGACTAAATTATAATATTTCATGTTCTTAAATCTGAAAATCTTAGATAAATAAATTTAAGGTCATGCAGCTCCAGATTTTATTCTTATGACTTGGAATGAAAAATATAAAGAGTCTTCTACTAACTCCTGGAAATGAATTTTCAATGGTGTCTAAGGAACAGATATAATTTGAAGATTGTAAATAAATATAGTGCTGACAAAAGCATTTTATTTCTGATACAGTGGCT
>NW_010186581.1:0-5806 GCF_000695765.1 Mesitornis unicolor | reverse complement strand
TGAAACAGAAGACTATTGAAGAAAACCTGATAATATCCTGTAATAGTTATAATGTTGACTTTGCCATAGTAAGAACAATGCTTTACCTTCTAAACAAACCAGTACTTCTGTTGAAATGAAAATAGGGGTCAACTTACATCTGGAAGCGTTAAGTTCATCCATGCATCAGGAAGGCAGTTTGTTCCAAGACCCAAATTAATCAAGTCAATAAAAATGTCAACGAATACTTTATTTTGTATAAAACCTAAAAGAAGAAAGTCAATATATTAAAAAATATTTACCATTTTAAATAGACTTCTTTTGTTAAAGGAAGTCTATTTTTTAATTTTAATGGCCATATGGGAAGATTATTTATTTTGCTATTGTGGACTATTGGTAGTGGTAACATCTTTCAAGCCAAACATAAATAAACACTTAAAATAAATCATATGTAGCCTGTCAAATAGCAAAATGAAAAATATTCCAATGCACTGCAATACTTTTTGTACTTGCCCTGATGTGCATTGTGACGACTAACCCATCCTTACACAATTTACACTGTCAGTCAATGAGTAGTTCACAGCTATCAATCACACATTCTTTGTATTCAATACCTACTAACTTTTCTTTCATTGTGCTATATTTTAATCAATCATAAGTTTATCTCTACTCTTGAAAGCAAGTGTGTGTAAGAGAATAGGATGGAAAATACAGATCATTGTTAAACTTCAAAACAAAACTTAATTGCTTAAAACCTCAGAAATGGCTTGTGGGAGTTATAAATAGCTTCAATTTTCTTTTAAAGAAATCATAAGGTAGAGTAAATAGGTGCAACAAAACCGATTTTTTTTAATAGGCATGGATTTGCTTATACAGAAATAGAATCTTAAAGCTTAATGCATATTATTAAAACACAAAATTATACATAACAAAATATAACAGACAGATACAAGTCCTTCTCAGGTCAGTGAAGATGCACTGCAAAACCTCTGCAATAATAATGAAGAATGTAAAACAAGTTTCAAATTATCTCAATTTTGAGAGACAAATATGATTTGATTGGGTTATAATCACCTCCATAGAGTCAAAATGGTAAGTTTTCAGATTACCTTTAAAAGCAAACACAATCAGTGAAATACCAGGACTGAATTTGTTTCCTTTTCACAGCCAAACTTCTTGTCCTTTTGAAAAGGCACAGCTGTGCACAAACAAACTCTTTTCTTTTAAGTGGAACACTAAAGTGAAATTTTTTAAGTTTATGAAGAAATATTTAAGTGATAAGAATATTGAGATTGTGTTTGAAAATTAATTTCACAATTTCAGTATTCAAAATCAAGTTGTCAATTTGAATTAATAGTCTAAAATCTCTGTAGACATCTTTTCCTGCAGTCGGGAAAACCAGGAGTAATGCCCTCAGTACTGCTTAATACAGCAGAGAAATCTCATACATATGTAAGCTTGGAGAGAAGAGGTAAGAAATACATTTGGAAAGCTCAAGTCTGTTGGGACACGATGAAGTAAGGGAGAAACACCCGGACAGAAAGCCTTATGACCTACCAGAAGTTTCAGCATGAAAGCAAAAACTGGGAAAAAATATTGGCAGAATGATAACAGTGGCACCTCTTTGAGGTTTTTGAGTTGTCTACTGTAAGAAAGAACGATTTTTAAAAATCATGTGAGTTTGGCTGTTTACTGAAGCACCAGGATTGCTGATATAATAATGTTGAAGTAACCAGAAATTTGTATTTTGACAAGCCACAAAAATCAGATTATTTACATACGGCACGTCAAGCCTACATCACAGACGTTAGGGACACACCTGTTTAACATCTTTCTCAATGACCTAGATGAGGGGATTGAGTGAACCCTCAGTAAGTTTGCAGATGACACTAAACTTGGTGGAAGTGTTGGGTAGGAAGGCACTGCAGAGGGACCTGGACAGGCT
This sequence comes from Mesitornis unicolor, assembly GCF_000695765.1. Taxonomy (NCBI): domain Eukaryota; kingdom Metazoa; phylum Chordata; class Aves; order Mesitornithiformes; family Mesitornithidae; genus Mesitornis; species Mesitornis unicolor. The sequence goes on along the minus strand of NW_010186581.1, from coordinate 3,882 downwards.
GGATGAGTGGGCTGCAGCCAACAGTATGAGGTTCAACAGGGCCAAGTGGTAGGTCCTGCATTTGGGTCACGACAACCACATGCAATGCTACAGGCTTGGGGAAGAGCAGCCAGGCAGAAAATAATCTCGGAGTGTTGGTCAACAACCAACTGAATATGAACCAGCGGTTTGCCCAGGTGGCCAAGAAGGCCAACATCATCCTGGCTTGTATCAGAAATAATGTGGGCAGCAGGACCAGGGAAGTGATCCTGCCCCTGTACTCAGCACTGGTGAGGCCACACCTCAAAAACTGTGTTTAGCTTTGAATCTCTTACTACAAGGACATTAAGTTGCTGGAGTGTGTCCAAAGAACAATGAAGCTGATGAGGGGTTTGGAGCACAGGGCTTATGGGGAACAGCTGAGGGAACTGGGGTTGTTTAGTCTGGAGAAGAGGAGATCTTATAGCCTCTAAAACTACCTGAAGGAACGTTGTAGTGGGATGGGTATCAGTGTCTTCTCCCAAGTAACAAGTGATAGGACAAGATGAAATGGCATCAAGTTGTACCAAGGGAGGCTTAGATTGGATATTAGGAATAATTTCTTCACTGAAAGGGATATTAGGCACTGGAACAGGCTGTCTAAGGAAGTGGTGGAGTCACCATCCCTGGAGGTATTTAAAAGACAGGTAGATGAGGTGCTTAGAAGCATGGTTTAGTAGTGGACAGATTATGGTTGGACTCAATGATCTTAAAGGTGTTTTCAAACTAAATGCTTCTATGATTCTACGATAAGTATCATTACTGGGAGACTTCATAGAAGATTCAGTAAACCAGGTAACATTTTAGTGGTTCATGGGGAGAATAGCCTATGGTTCACAAAGGAGCCAGTGAAAACTTCATATTAAAATAAGAAAAGTTTTCTGCATCTTATTTGCTGTCTCATCCTCTATTGCTTTACCATGAAAAGGCTAGCTATCTTAATTTCTATTTCATGTTTTACTAATCATTTCCCTTTTCCCATCTGATCTCTAATACTCTGGCAATCTAACTAATTTCTCTCACATTTTCTTATGGTTTAAACCCTTCAATTCCTGCTATGATTTCCCTATATGACAATAAAAATGCTGTTCCTGTATTTCCTATGAGTTTCTGACTTCCTAAAATTAAATTTAAGTTTGTTTTTCTGCACAAAATTCCAAAAGAATACTAATATCCTCATGTCACTTTTTGTGTCACTACGTGGCTTCAGAAACATACCTAAAAAGTATATGAGGGACAAGGAAGTTGAAGAGCTTGAATCAAGAGACAGTGTCTGAAATAGGATTAAAGGATTGGCATCTGAACATTAATCAAAATTTATAGAACTTTGATTGGATTGTAGAACATGCTAGAATGTAGTTTTCAGGTAAGTTTTACATAATTTGTAAGTCTATGGAAAATATGGATTATTGTGAGATATTTAAGCATGGCGAGGTGATCTGCAGTGTCTACCCATTTTTCTTCCCCTGTGGTGAATGTGAACAACCCTTTCTTTCATTCGGAGCTAAGCTACTTTCTATCTATTACTTATAGAATTGTTGATATGCTGTAGGGTAATTTCTTTTACTTTACTACCTCCTCTTGAAACATCTGATGTGGGACAATTCCAAAGTGTCTTCAGAAAGTTATAATAGCTAAAAAACTATTAATTAAAATAGGTCCAAAAAATGGGCTGTGACCTCCCCATGATGTACCTAGGAGGAATGATGAAGTCTCGGTAAGAAAGAGGAAATCCCTGCTAAGTATATAAATAAAGATATGAAATTACTTTATTCAACTTATTTTTAGATATTTTATCTAGATTTAATGTATTTGGTTTTATATTATAGAGTATGGAACTGTTTTTATATCTGACTATATTAGAAGACAAAAGGTGAATTCATCGTCATTAAATAATTCAGGGGTTGCCAATGCCACAGAACTGCTTTATAATCATGAAAAGATGGTATGAGTGGGTAGCTCAGACGATACACAGATGATGCTGAGAAAAGAAAACTGGTGTCTGCAAATGGTAAAAGGAAATAATATCCTCTGGGGAAGCATTGGAAAACAATTCCCAGAATTGACTTTGTCTGACTAACAAGACTGGTTTCAAAATGGGTATGCTCTTTTCAAAATTTTTTCTTAAGTCAAAAAAACCAAACCAAACCCAACAGGTCTTTGTTGAATGATGAATAGAAAATGAACTTATTAAATGTGTAGAAACACTTTTAATTAGAAGGGATAGCAAGCATTTTGGAAAAAGAATCAGAATTCAAAATTATGGTGGTGCATCTTTAACATCAAAATCTCCAGACCGAAATCTAGCAAACCAATCCTGACACTGTCATAGTTTTAAGGCATCTTCACCATACACATCACAACTTTTAATGAGCTTGCACAGCATTTTTTCCTTTTCTAAAGTAATACAGCAAATTATAACAAAAATGTTTCTTTTGATTTTCCATTTTGAAATCTATGCCCCTCCAAAAAATTACCAACATCATACACTTTCTCTTCCGAAAACAAGCTTGAACTGTCAGCTCTCAAGTTACATAATGAATTTGCAGTTTAAAAATGAAGTTAGTTACATTTCAAGACATGTATGCCCATCTATAAAAAAAAAAGGAATTATTTTTGACCAACTCAGTACTTTTACTAGTTACTTTGTTTTTTGTCTTCTGCTGTTGGACATTCCAGGGATACATTTTCAAACTTTTTCTAATCTCATCATAGTAAAAAATCTTGCAATTTGAGAACTTTGGGTGGACAAAGTTGGTATTGGAGGCTTAAGAGAAAATCCTTAGAATTAGCAATGCCACATATTTAATAATGTACCCTGTATAATATATGTCTGGTAGCTTATCAGGTAAAGTATAACTAAACATTTTTTTAATCTGAGAAATCACAAATGAAGACATTTCCATGATGCATATTTTATAATCAACCATATAATGAACAGTACTGATGTCTTTTTCTGATTCCTACAGATTAACTCTACTTGAGTGTACTAACATCCCCTAGTAAGGCATGCATTCTAAACCTACTCTATTTCTGACATAATACTTAGACCTAGAAGTAGCATGAATACATATGTAAGACACATAAAAAAGACAATATGTGTGCGTGTGTGTATTGTGCATATATATGCAGTATACCTTCTGCAATTACTACACATGCTTTATATTTAAAGTAGAGTTGATCTTGATTTAGAAAAGGGTTGATTTAAAGTTTAAATGACCTCAAATTTAAATGACCTCACATTAATTTCTCCCAGATTATTTCTAGTTCCTCTTCGTCACTATTGGAAGAAATAAGAAGGGACATTAATGATTTCATTTCAGACTTCTTTTGATAGAAATCATTGCCTTTTTTCCTTGATGGCAGAAGTATATTCTGCTGGTATGCTTTACCTTGATTGGAAGTTGCATTTAGAACATGTAAAATTATGAAATTACATACTTCTCAGAACAATACTCATTGTCAGCTCCTAGATTAGAAAACAAGATATAGGATTCTTATTACCACCCTCACAAACATTTTTACAGGGAAAAAATTGATTCAAGCTATGAGGTATATTAGTCATATCCTGATGTAAGAGTATTTGCTATGGTAAGATTGATTGTGCAATTAATAATCAGCAATGGAAAATTGATCTGTTCTGCCTCTGTACGGAAGTCTTCTGAAGAAGAAGTCTGTCAAAATCTGTGAAAGTTCATGTTAAACATTATCCACAGAAGAATAAAAAGTAGCAACACATATAGATATGGAGAGAAGGTATGTCCCAAAATTCACAGATTACAGAGGTGAAGCAATCATTTGACAGAAATAATGCACACATAGATATAAAAACATATTAAAAAATAACAATGTAATATATAAAAT
>NW_010186580.1:0-6489 GCF_000695765.1 Mesitornis unicolor | reverse complement strand
GGTCATCCTGTGCAAGTCAGGTGGTGTTTGCAGCATCACCAGAGTGCCTGACCTGAGCTCTCCTCTCTGCTCTCGAGAAGGGGCAGGGTGGCCGTGGGGCAGGCACAAACGCACTGTGTCTAATCGTGCGCTCAAAGCCTTCGCTATCAAACCTTCAGCTCTTCGCAGTCTAATTACAACTTGCCTGGTGCATTGGTTACGATGAGCAATGAAGATATAATCACTGCTGTTATTTGTCCTTCCCGGCTCCAGCTGTTAAAACAATTCCTCCTTCATAGCCCAGCCAATTTCATGGCTTTAATGTGTCCCCTCCGCTCCTGAATCCCGCGCGCGAGGAGCGACGCGCCAGAATCTCCATGAAAGCAGCCTATTTCCTGCATGAAGCCCGTGAAATTGGGGAAGATAATATTTTCAGAGCCGCTGGTACCCTGATTGCATGTTTGTTTGAAATGACAGTTTATGTTGTCTCTCTCTTTCATTAGGGAGGTTCAGCGATCGCGATGTTATTAACTAACAACAGCACTCACTGCATATAAACATGATTCCGCAGAGACACTCCAAGGAGCACTTGAAGGCGGAGGGGAGGGAGATGGAGAAGGAAGAGAGATGTGATGTTTCTTGCCTTTTTTTTTTTCCCCTTTCCAGAAGAGGGAAGAGATTTTTAACTAGGTAAGAAGCTCAGAAGAGTTTCATTTTGTACTGAATCCCCTGAGAGCAAAGGGGAAGCGCAGCACTGACTCCAGTGTAAGATGTCTGGGCTCTGCTGGGGCTTGAGGACTTTCAGCTCTGCTGGGAAGCTGCTTTCTGTGTTAGACCAATGTGTTAAAAATGGGTCTGAAACACAAGACCTTACCTCTCCCAGGGCTCACTGCTGGCAGGGCGCAGGCTCCATCGGCCTTTCCTGCCTTGAGGGTCTCCTGTTCCTCAGCAGAGGCTTCCCAGTCTAAATCATCCTACAAAGAGGGCTGAGCTGCACCTACTGAGATGTGATGTGCATTTCTACCGCTGTATCTACCTCCAGTGTCTGCAGCATCTCCTGAAGCAGGGCCTGCGTCCTCGGCACCAGGCAAATGTTGTCACTTCATTAACAGACCATGACTGCATCCCTGGCTGAAGCCTCCTCACCAGCCCTGTGAAATCGCCTGTGACAGGGCCGCTTTGCATGGCATCTGTGATAAAAGCCATGGCTGCAGGCTTGTCTTCTCCTGATGCAATTTAGAGATGGGAATTGCTGTGGGCTGACACCACCATTGCTTGGATTGTGGGGGGAAAGGAGGAGGGACCTCTCAGATTTTTTTTAAGTTAAGGACGCTCTTGGATGCTGAGTTGCTGGAGTTTTCATGGACATAGGCTCCTGCAGCTAAAATACCCTAATGCCAGTGAAATCAAGAAGCTGTGGCTTTTTGGGGGTGCCTCTAAAGCTTCCCACCTCCTGGTTCTTGCCATGTAAAGTAGGGGCAATTGGGCTGCAGCAAGAGCATCTTCCCTGGGGTCTGGGGACTACATGGGCTCTGTGCTTAAAAATAAGTGTTTGGGGACTGGAGACTGATGGTGAGGATGAAATGAAGGTGTTCATATGGCAATTGCCCTTGGAAATACCAAAGAGGCAGCCCAAACTGTGCTAGCAGAGTGGTAGGAGTTGTCTCTGTAGCATCCTTTGCTAGAGTTGCTGAGAAAACAGGAGGTGGTTGTACTGTGAGGGCTGGGGCTTTGCCCTTCTATCTCTGCAGTCTGTGTCATGGAGGAATAAGATGAATCGCTACGGCCTGTGCATCAGCACCCAACCTGTGTCACGGATGTGCTGCTGATTTCCCATGCTGCTGGTGCTGCCTCTTATTAAACATAAATAGCTGTGAAATGGGCTGCAAGGGGGTTATCTCTCCTGAGGTATGGAGCTTGCTTTAAATGGAGCCAGCCAAGTTGCTTATAGCCAGGACTGCCCATTAAAAGATGCTGTTTTGCAGCAAGTTAACTCTCTGCCAAGAGATAATTGTTCAGGCTAAAAATTTCCATGCTGTAAGTCTGCCTCGGGGTATATGAAATTGTGGGAGAAGGATGGGTTTTTGTCTGGTTTTTTTCCCCTCTATATAATAAAAGTAACTTCACAACGGAGCTGAAGAGATCCAGTCTCTCCATGAGATGGAGGCAGAGGCTTGGAGTTTGGCAAGGGGGATGCGAAAGCTGTGCAGAAGCAGAGATTTGGCAGTGGGGAAGAGCAGGGAGAGGAGCGATGGGTCTAGTGAGAGAACTGTCTATTTTCATTACTACCGACTCGTAAACAGGAGGCTCTGCTGTGGCTCTAATAGCTGCCGTCGTGTTCATCCCCGTATGGGCTGGTTGGTTAATGTGGTTCTCCTGGCTAGATAGAGAAAACGCTCACCAGAGATTGTTAAAGGAGCTTGATTAAAGGTATAGCAATTTAGGAAATAGCAGAAGGCTTCTCATTCAGCCCTAATTTGGCCATTTGCATGGGTTTGTTCACTGTGATTGTTTTGAATGATGTAATTGGGTGTTATTTCCTCGACGGGATCGCTTTCTCTATTGCGAGGAAGCGCTGGCTCCAGCGCAAACATCCCTCCCTGGGTTCTGGTTTGTCTCCGTCCTGTCTGCAGGAATAACCATCCACAACAGCGAGGCAGGAGAGGATGGAGATGTCCTTGGATGCTCAGCAATGCGAGGGTTAGGGACTTCCTGAGCTAGATACGAGGCTCAGCGCCCATTCCAAAAACCCTTTTCTCCCTGAATTTGATCTCTTTTTGACCTTCCCTGCACTCCTACCTTTCAGCGCATCCTGTCACAAGTTTGAGCTGATTCTGTATGTGCATGCAGAAAACCCTGCCTTTGATTTTGCCCTAAAAGCCCTCAAAAATCAGCATCTGAACTTCAGACCTGTTCATCCCCTGTGGCACTGATGGGGGCAACCAGCCAGCTGCATCCTTTCCCCTGTCCCCAGGGAGGGATGCTGGGCTGCAGTGGTACCCAGGCTCCCTCCCCAAAGTGGGCTGGCACTGCTGCGGTGGAGCTGGGTGCTGTGAATGCCTCCCTGCATGTGCCAGCTGATTAGAAAGCAGAAGAATGGCCAGAGAAAATGAAAATGGGAAGGAGCTTGACAGCCCATGGAGAGGTATTTCAGCTGCAACACAAAACATTTGGTGGTAATTATAGAATAACCTTCATTTAAATGCAAATAAGCCTGTAATTAAGATAAGGGCTCTGTCATTTGCCAGTATTCCTCCTTCCCTCCTGTGCCAGCCATGGGTTTTGAGATGTTCCCCATCTCACTGTGGCACTGCCTGTTTGTCTAGGGGCTCCTATGGCAAGGGATGGGGACATGAGCAAGAAGGGAGGCCGCTTCTGCTGCACCTTGAGCCCGTCCCAGCCAAGCAGAGGAGTCTGAGGTGGGGCTGCGTGTCCTATGTGGACCCTGTTGCTGACAACTTCACGTAAAACCATTACTCCAAATGCTTCTCACCTCTCCAAGGCTTGAAAGCTGCGTTTGGGCTGTGCTTGGGTATTTTGGCCACCCCATCCTGGAAATGTCAGTGTCACAGCACTGAAAAAAAACCCCACAATAGATGGCAAAAATGGTGAGGCTGCATCCTGCCATTGCTTGCTGGGAGCAGTGGGTTTCCTTACTGGAGAGGGAAAGCGGAGTGCTGCCAACAGCCATTGCAGGAAAGGTTAGCCAGCAACCTTTGCTTAAACTGTCTCAATCTGTATGAAATGTTATCTCGCTGCCTGACTAAAGATATGTGAGCCGAGGGAGCGGAGATGCTCCCAGATTGTATTTATCTAGCCCTTTGAAAGGGCGGTTGAGGAATTAACTCGGCAGCTTAGGAGAACTTTAATGTTTCGATAAGTGGTTGGTTGCCGCGTCTCCGCCTGCCACAGCGTGACACCTGCGATGGAGCATCTCTGTAGCAGATGTGGCCCAGTAAAGAGGCAGCAAACTCTTCATCCCAGTTGTATAAAAGCTGCCTAACTTCCTGGTACCTCTGGTGCCCCTTCCTTCCCAGGCTCTTCCCTTCCCATCCCGCTGGGAGCGGGCTCTGGTGTCTGTATCCATCCCTCAGAGCTGGGAGTGGGCGATGCTCTGGCTTGAACTGGCTTCCCGAGCCCGTCTGCATTGCAGATTGCCATGAAAATGTTGCTGGGTATATTCATGTATTCCCTTTTTCTTCTCCTTCCTACTCCAGAGGCTTCTCTGAGTGTCAGGGGAGGAGAAGGGGCAGGTTTGCCCAATAGGGGCAAAAATAGGGGTGCAAGTGGAGGTGACTCCAGGCTGCTCCAAGAGCAGGATCTGGGGTGCTTTTTTAGTGTCAGGGGAGGAGAAGGGGCAGGTTTGCCCCTATTGGGGTGCAAGCGGAGGTGACTCCAGGCTGCTCCAGGAGCAGGATCTGGGGTGCTTTTTTGGGATGACAGTGGGATTTGGGAATTAGAGCAGCAAAGTCCTGCTGAGTGGCTGAGAAAGGCAACCAGAAGTAGTCAGAATAAGCGGTGGTAAAGATGTTTTTCTCCGGACTTCTTCAGTAAGCAGAACACCTTCTTGTCTATAAGGTACAATGCTAAAGAGGCTGCCTTTCTCTTAAATAATGGCAGTGGGATTTGCTCCCGAGACTGAGCTGAGCAAGAGAGGTGGCAGAGGCTGGAGCGCAGGTTTTCCTGCTGGAAAGGAGCAGAAATGTGCATCCTGCTGCCCTGCCTTTCTGTGCTCCCAGCGAGGTTCAGCCATCTCCATCCAGAGACAGAGCGTGGGGGAGTGCAAAGGTGCAATTAAACAGCAAGACACAGCAGCAGGGCCTCGGGCTGCTCAGGAAATGGTCCAAAGGAGGGGGAAAAAAGGAAAGAGCAATTTACAGGTGCAAGTGTTCTTGAATATACAAAGAATATGTCAATATAACTCTGCTTTTAATATTTGATGTTGGCCTATGAATAATTCACCTCAATGTGCAGCCAGCATGGTGACCTCTGAAGCGATGCTGGGAGCAGGGAGTGTGTGGACTTGGGATAAATGGTTTATAATGGTAAAGGGGACAAAGCAGCCCTGGGGGAGCCCACAGGGGGTGGAAAAGTCCCTGTGCTCTCTTCCTGCTGCCCACGAGATGGCAGACAGTGCCCACGCAGACACCCACGTCTGAGCACCCACTGGGGGGTGGTGGTGTCACCTCAATGGGTCCAAGCTGCCTGACTTGCCAAAAACTCGGCACTTGGGGCGCTTTTAGCCCACCTGAAGTCATGTGTTGCTGTCACATCCAAAAAGGTGTTCAAGGCTGGAGAAGCTCAGCACTTTGGTCCCCTATGGATTGGGGAGGAAGGGGTAGGGTGAGTTGGAAGCCAGGCTTGCTGCTCGGTGAGGCCAAGTTCCTCTGCTGAGATGCCAGTGCTTGAGATCCTCCCACAGACAGAAAGGACCCTCCATCAGCTCATTTTCTGTAAGATGGAGCTAATTCTTCTCCCCTCTTGAGGCTGGCAGAGGGACCTGCTCGTCCTTCATCTGGTGATGGACATGGGAAAGGTGCCCTGTTCCCCTGGGTGGCACTGGCAGCAGTGCTGGGGGTACGTTCCCATCATTAGCTGTCTAATTGCACTCCCAGGCTGAGCAGAGAGCTCTGTGTGAGGCTCCTGATGCTTTATTGATTGCTGCTGCTTGTAACACTTCATTTTCTCCATTTCCTCCAAATCCGAGCAGCCGCTGGATTTCTTTTCTCCCTCTGAAATAACCGAAGGTTTTCTTGTTATTTCCTGTGCATTAAATCTGTATTGAAGTTGAAAAAGAGTCGTGAAAGGACTTGAGGCAATGTCTGCCTGCAGGGGGGTCCACTGCTGCCTCTCCTGGGGTGGGAATATTTGGGGCTGCAATGTTTTTGGCAAAAGAGCTGTGGGTCCCTGTTGGTGTATTAGGAGTGCAACCCCGTCCCCACCTCCCAAACCCATGCCAGAAGATGCAGAGGACGCTGTCCCCCGGGCTGTCACAGCACAGCAGAGGGCAGCAAGCCCCCACGAAGCCAGCGTGTCCCCGTCCCCCTCCTTGCATCTCCCCTGTTGCTCCAATAGTTCATGTGCTACAAACAGGCCCAATTACAGTATTGATTATCTCCACGCTGGGAGCTGCTGGTAGGTTCCTCCCCAGCTGCCTTGGTAAACAGAGCTCTCCATCAGCGGGCACTTCATGAACGTCACCGAGCAACTTTCTCAGCATCCCCCCCACTGCCGTGGCACTGTGAGGAAAAGGCAAAACATCTTGAGAGGTGTAGGAAGAAATTGCATCACCCCTTGCCCGACCACCAGGCGTTTTCTGCAGTCCTAAAACTGGATTTTTTTGCTAGAAAAATGCATTCGGGGGCTGAAAGCAGCAGGCGATGATGTCCCATTTATGCTATAAGTTGGTGGTGGTACTTTGTGGGGGTTCCTTAAATGCTCATTAAGCATGTGAGTGCTGCCCACCAGAGAAACCCTCCCTGGAGAGCTGGTCCATCACAGAATCCCAGA
>NW_010186579.1:24297-40969 GCF_000695765.1 Mesitornis unicolor | reverse complement strand
TACTGAAGTCAAGGTAGATCACATCCACCGCCACATCCGCTCTGCCATCATCCATCCACCTCGTTATATCCTCATAAAAGGCTATGAGATTGGTCAAGCACGACTTCTCCTTGGTGGAGCCATGTTGACTGCCCCTAATGACCCTCTTATCCTTGATATGCCTTGAGATGGCACCAAGGATAAGGTGTTCCATCACCTTCCCAGGGTGATCTTCATTATCCTCCTCTACAGTTAATGACTTTTTTCCATTTGCGACATCTCACTTATTTCCAAAATCCTTCTGGCAAACTCCCTTCTCCCTTGTTTGCCAGAGGTGATAACGTAGCAGCACTTCTACTTTGTGTAAGAAGAGGCTAACACACTCAACTTTCAAAAAAGGTGAAGCAGGCACCAAGTATGTTCTAGATTTTGGTTAATGAAGCTTAACACAGAAACCGATTGTCACCAAACAAGAGAAAATTATACTTTGTCACTGAGCAAAAGAAAATTATTTACTCATAATGAAAGTTCTTTACTCGTATTTCCCTATTTTGATACTATTTAAGTCCTGTTTTCAGTTGATCATATAAAAAGGTTTCCTTGCTTCACTAGATTTACCGATTTCCTGAGAACACAGTACTGACAAACAACATACACTATAGAAGTTACTACATTAACTGCATTCAGTTACAGTAGTTAGGGTACTGAAATACTCTCTCAGAAGTCTGCTCTTTGACCAACCCTCATTAGGACACTTCAGACACTCTCCAGCTTTGATTCATTTAAAAAGTTGAGAAGCCATCACTGTACACCAACATCAGGTTTCCACCACACCTTCCGAGATAGCAGCTTTGGGAAAAACCTCCTTAGTGAAGTTGTTAGGTTCCAGCAACAAGGAGCAGCCATTCAATGATACAGTGCAGCACACTGGAGGACAGCATCTTTGTATGATCTCCTCTTAGCACTTCAAATTCATCTCTGCATTCCAGTGGCCATTTCAAGAGCCAAAATTCCTAATTACATCACTTAAGTTAGATACAAGAGGCAACCTGGACATCTTCCCACAGAACCACTCATGGGTGATCACACCAGAACCAGTGTCAAAATGAAGCACACAGCAATTATACATTTGCTTTTCTGAAGATCATACATTGCCAGTTTAAAAACCACTACCCAAGACAGACAAGCTCAGTACAAGCGCTGGTTTTCTGCTATTTTTCACTGCAGCCAGGTTTGAGGTTAAGTTTCCAGTACTAACCACAGTTCAAAGACATTTGGTAGAATGATCTGTCATGCAAACCACTCCTCATTCTCTTGAAATATATAGCTGATTTAACCTTTGTGCACCAAAAAAATATATTAGGTAAAATGATCCACATTCTGCTTAAAAAAAAAGTTCATTTAAACTAGCTGTTTGGCAATATCAACTATCACAAGCTGCAAATAATAAAAACTTTACAGTGTAACTCAACAAATAAAGTTTAACAAGAACTCCTAACAACATTTTGTGCTTTGCAGCAGTTGACTACAGGGAGATTGCACCAAGCCAGTGCAACAGTTTTTGGTAGGGAAAACACACACAAACCCCACAGACAAAGGCAAATAAATGAGTGCTGCAGTAAAACTCCTGGGATTTGCTGTGATAAAAGTCAGGGTTTAACAGGCACTGGGTATATACATGCAGAGAGAAAAAAAAGAAGAAAACCTCTGAACCCCAAGCATAACACATACACGCTAAGTACAGCCATCCTGCTTAATGGATCTTAGCATAACGGGTATTTTAAGATTTAATACAAAATAGTACTGCCTAATAATCTCCCTTGGAAGTGAAAACTTGCCTGGCAATATCTAGGCTAACGATGCTTATAGATGGGGAATCCATAACTCCAAAGGAGAAGCATCTTCAAACAAATTTAGTAACTTCCTACTTCTGCGCCATATCTGGGTCACGTTAGCTCTCTCACATTAAGGCCGTATTCAGAAGATGATTTAACAGCGGACTAAAGAAGTGTAGCACTGTACAGGGGGGGATGCTGCCCCTCCAGAACAAAGTCAGGTATCAGTCCTGTGCACCAAGGACAGCTTTAATGAAGTAGCACACAGTTCAAAACACAGCAGGTGACATGTGTTTTACAGGAAAAGTTTATTCAGCAGAGAGAACAGAATCTTGCCATAGCTGTCTCTGCTGTCATTATTCCTGTTTTTCTTTCTGTACTCAATTGTTCCAGATGTCAACGTTAGAGCAACGTGAAAGTACAGATTCATTAAAAGCACATGGGGCAACTACAATACTATGGGGTATTTAACCAAAGCAGAAAAGATTTCACAGACTGTACCTGATCAGAGTCTGAAGCAAACAGCAGGTAAGACACAGCAAATTCTTACTCCCTATCTGTTACTGGAAACAAGTTGTTATTAATAACTACTATTGGTCCAAGCTTGCAATGGCCATCCAAAAATGAAAACTGGGGTTTTGAATCAGATTTGTCTGCTAAATTGATCTACAAAGACAAAAGCTACCCTAACTTCCACAAATTCTCTTTAGATGAGAAAGCTGAGCACATCAAGACAGACATACGTCTTAAAAGAATGAACTCATTTCACAATGCAATACATGATTTCTGTATTTTGCCTCCCTCTCCCAAGGATATCACAACCCCCAGTCAAATATAACGGAAATTTCTAGAAACACAATATCCTAAAGGATGTTCTGAACAATCACTTTCAAAGTTAAACTTTCACAGCAGGAGCTGCCACACACACAGGGATGCCCCATCCTCAATGCTTTCTCTTTGTGCCTCTCTCTGCTTCCCAGCTTCTCAGCATTCAGCTTTGGTGCTGTTATCGCTGCCGTACACATTCAGCATCTGATGGAGAACCATGCTACAGCATGTTCAGAAGCTGATGTATGAGGACATGTGAGTAACATGCAACAGACCACCACAAAATAGTAAAAAAGATTACGTATAAATTGTGGATGCTCTACTGAAAAGAGCAGAAACAGAACAAAAGAGAAAATTGGTACCCCATAGCGTCCATCTATCTTTTCCAGCAATCTGGAGCTATTTTTAAGAAACAGTTATATAACTAAGTAGAACGATTTTGAGATTAACAGGTTCTATTTTCTTCCCCCCAGATAAGAGGATAAAGCAATATTCCAGAACAGCAGTCACGTAACCGGACAACTGCATTTTGCTGAAATAAAAGTATGAGTGAAAACTTATACAGCCACAAGGATTTTTTTTCCCCCTTTGTGGTTGGTTGGTTCTTTTAAAAAAGTCTAGATTTTAACTTGCATTTGCCTTTTTAGGAAGGCCATCTACAGCTTCCAACTCCATTTTCCAACAACAAGCACTTAATGGTGACGATGTGCAGAAACCAAATATCCCCCTAGGACCTTCATTAGAAGTAATGGCTAAAGCAAAAAAAAGTACTATGGATGTCAGAATGTATCCGTCCTCCTTCCCTTCTGAATCTGCCACAAACACCGTCTACTTCAACAGCCACCCGATACTCCCTCTTGCTAGCATTACACTTCTACATCCTCAAAAAGGAACGACTCCAAAAAAAATAGGAATAACTTGGCCCATCAGAAAAAGAAATCCACCCTTGCCTTCCAGATGGAGAAATGCTATGTATTTTTGTTTTCTTACAGAGAACATCCAGTAGCAGGAACATACCCACCTCTCCCTTTTCCTATAAAAGGACAAGACAGAAGTTGTACCTTTCTGGGCTCCAAAGGTAGCTTATTTGTATTATCCCAACTCTCTACCTCCAGGAGCCATCTCCAACAACAACATTCCCAGATTAGCTAGGCAGAGACCTTTCAGCAAACAACCTCAGCTTAGACATGAAGGGAAAAGGAGGTGCATGTGAGGAGAGCATCACATGGGGAGAGTAAGGAGAGACCCCCCCCCCCAGCCCAAGGGACCAGAGCAAAACCTGAGGATTCCCAAAGAGCACCATCATTCCATGCATTAAAGCAACTGATCAAGGTGAACACCAGACCCTTACATTTTATTGAGAAGTACAAGCAGAAACAAAACTTACAATTTAATGTCAAGTAACTTTAGAAGGTTAAATCTCACTTTCAGCTTCCAAGTAGACTGGAGCTCCTGGCTATGTTTTTGAGATTATCCATTACTGAAAGTTTAATCCCTGCTCCTACTAACATGGTCTTTAGCTTAAAGCTATCATATTTAGATTAATCTGGTACCTATTCACCACTAAGCAGCAGATTATTTGGTTCACAGCCCACCCAGACCAGCTCCTTCTAACAGGAGTAGCAGCTTTAGGTTGGAAGACATGTTAACCGTTAACAACCATCAACCGTTAACCTAACACTGCCAAGTCCACCACGAAACCATGTCCCTAAACACCTCATCTACCCGTCTTAAATACCTCCAGGGATGGTGACTCAACTACTTCCCTAGGCAGCCTGTTCCAGTGCTTGGTAACCCTTTAACAGGGGACCCCTCCAAATATCACACAGGCTTCTGTACCGTAAGACCGCACACGTACAAGCTTTTACCCGGATGGAAAAAGAAATCCTTTCACAGGCAGAAGCAGGTGGTGTGACGAGCCACGGGTCCAGTGAGGCAGGAGGACGCTGTTGGACAGCTTTCACGCTGCTCCATAGCAAGACTTGTCTCTGTCTCCTTTCCCCCTCCTCCTGCTGCAGGCAAAGGTCAGGCCAGGCCGCCAGACACAGCCCTGCCACCACTGCGTACCGCTGGGAAGCTGTTAATGTACCACAAAGCCATTTACTTAATTCACTTTGGGAACACCTGCATCATGCAGTAATCCCTTCCAAGGACCAGAAATCATCCCCAGGAATCCCAAATATTCAGCTGCTGCCTCAAGAATAATTTAGCTCACTGGAAAAGTCTCTCACCTTCAGATGCTGATTCCCAAATGGTAAAAAGAGTAATATTTTAACAGCTTATATTCTTATAATATATTCTTATATTCAACTGAAATAGGTCTGCTGGGGACCTAGCAGTTTTGGTCTACATACCAGGACTCTCGAAAAACCAAGACATTTAAAAAAAACTAACATTAAAACCCGCATAACATAAACATACAAAAGAGCAAAATACAATATTGCAGAAATAGATCTAGATCTCTGTTTTCTAACTTTTACATTCTTAGCTCTGTTACTCTATCCTTCATTTACTATACAAGACTCTCTTCTTCCATTCAAGTTTCTTGGACACTTTAGTTCTTTGATAGCAAATCTACAGCCCACTCCACATGTAGGTCACCATCTGGAACCCATCTCAGGTCACAGAGGATTAACCTTAAATTGGATTTAAGCACAGCTCTATATCCTACAGAAGTCACTTTTTATACTTCAAAAATTAAGCATCATTATCCTTATTTCCCAAACGAAGAACAGGAAGCAAGTGTTAAAACCACAACAACAACAACAACAACTATCCTGATGTCACTCAGTAAATCTCAACTGTTTTCTCCCACTGCTCTCTACGATGAGCAATACCGGCTACCCTGCTATAATGTGGATATTTTAATCTTCACAAATTCAAACAAAATGAAGGAAATAAACTGGAGGGAAAGGGTGGGGTGTGGGGGAAGACCCACCTGGAATTCTCAGCCTTTTCCTATAGCAACCAAAAACTTGATACTTGCCAAAGGAATTGGACATTTCTAACAGAAACATTTCCAAAAGCAACAACAGCAAGAAGAAAACAGCGAGTTACTGAATCCCATCCTACAAAACTGATTATGACACAGTAAACAGCTGTGGAAAGACCTCAGGCTTCCTGCACTTTTCCTGCAGCATCAGGCTTTCACCATTTTGACCCTAGCTTCTCATGGTTTAGTTTTCCAGACAAACCTGGGAAGCCACGATCTGATAAAGACTGAATGTTGTTGCATTTCTCTACACCACAAAACAGAGGAGAGGGATTCACATTTCCGTAACACCTATAAACGACCCCCCTCCAAGACCTCAACCTTCCCCACACACGCTCTCAGGACTTAATTTTGCTTTTTTTTGGAGGCCAGTTGATAGCTGGAGCAAATGTGAATAATACACTGGTAAAATTAGCAGTGCTAATTCGGAGGCTATATTTAGAACTAAATCTCACACTCTTAGGAGGATTTCTGCACAGTAAAAAAACAAGCCTCCCCTCCAGAAGGAAGCCATACTTCCTTATATGTCTGCCATCAAAGCAACCACAAAAGGTAATTTTAAAGGCTGGAGATAAAAACCTCATGCATGTTACCATCTGAATAATATTATGAAGTTCTCCTGAAGTTCTCCTGGAATATATATGCAGATCTTAATGCTTATCAGCATTTCTTCACCTGCTAGTAGCCTATCTGTAAGGTAATGATAGTTACATACTATTCACCTGAACCTGTATGTCACTTTTTGTACAATTATTCTGAAAAGTAAGGCCATTTTTGTCCTTTGAAAAGGTCGGCAGAAAGATCTGATTTTAGCTATAACTCATGTTTAAATAAACAGGTAACAAATAAGGAGAGAAATCCAAAATGCCTGGTGTAGTCTTTTATCCCAGCTTTTCATCTACCTTTGCAAATAATTTCTAAAAAACCCAATAATTTAAAAAAATTAACAGCAGTTCATGACTTCTCCATTCTTTCACTGGCAATTCATTTCTAAAAAAGTCAGTTTCTCCCCCCACTGCCTACGCCAGAGCAAAGACAGAGTTTAGCGCCCTGACACTACCATGATTTAGGAATTTGTATTAATTAGCACACTAATTAAATGAAAGTGACAAATCCACCCAAATCATAAGAGCGAGAAAATGTAAGTCATTAATTATTACAAATGCTTCAGAAGAACATTTCTCCAGCTGGAAGACCAGAAGTTCCTTTGCCAATTGATATATATGTATCAGGCACCATTTGGCCCACCAAATCCATCCTCCTTGGTATGAAACACCACACTTGCTCCAAACGATACCAACAGCCTCACATTAAAATACTTGATCCACTGCAGAGAACAGAACTGTAACTAAACTCCTACACATACACACAGAGACACGGTTTGCAAACAGCTAACAAGCTTGAACACCATCAGAATTACATTTTTTCTTCAGGGTTTGGTGATCACTTCTCTCTGCACCCCATGAAAATGGGAAGACGAGTTTGTACGCTCATTTTGTTTTCTGATGGGCCCAGTTAAGAGCACAGAGCCAGAGGTGGGAGAGCAAAGAATGTCTCAATTGCTGCCCTTGATAATGGAAAGAATTTAGTGTTTATAAATTTATTTCCAGTTGTTGGCTCATATATTTGGATATTTATAGTACTCATCACTATGGTATCCAAGCACATTAGCAGTGCTTTGAGCCACACAAAACAATACAAAACTGTTTCTTCTCTGCTCTCCAACCTATTAAGAAAGGCCTCAGTTGTGGTACTGCTAGCACAGCATGTTCCAGGAATTAAAAACAGGACTCCTAAAAAGCTAGACTCAAGTTCAGATCTTACTTTTTGATCAACACAAGCAGGGAACACAGTACCTCAGGAAAGCTGGTTCGGGAGAAAACCGCTTACCAGGACCTGATCTCTGACTGAAATAAAGTCAGCTCTATAACCACGAGCTCAGAAAGTCTGAACTGTCTACTTAGAGCAAGTATTTAAATAAAAAATTCCGGTTTGTCTAATGATGTTAAGAACTGAAGTCATCTTTCACCCCAGAGGAACAGGAGAGAGCCATTTTGTGCAGTGCAGTATCTAATGTGTTCTCCCGTGTTACCCAATAGTACCAGTAAATCCCCAACACAGCAAACTGCAATGGCATCCAGCCCACAGCCAAGCTCCCAGGAGGAAATCTGAAACTCTGCAAAGAGCAGCAATTCTAGAAGCTATGTCCAGGTCTTCACACCACCACTGCAGTGGTAAAAGGCTATTCATGCATCTGGGCTTCAGAAGAGAGGGCGACACAGAGGATTTTGGGTAAATCAAAACTGGCATGCTTCACGCTCCATAAAATATTTTTATAATCAACCACTGCTAAATTTGCTAAATTCCCTTTGCATCTTGGATTAGCATTTTTAGGCAGATTAGGCACAACTACAATATTGAAATGATGGAGCAGTGGAAGTAGAATTGTATCAGTAAGAAATAGAAACACTGAATATAAGAACAGCTGCTTAACAGAAACCACAAGTATTTTTTACCCTGTCTTTCTGTGCTGCACTTCATTTTTAGATTTTTAACTTATATTCTCACTTACTACAGGCCCAAAAAGATTAATGAGGTTAGAAAAACAAGCACGGTAACTGTGTTGTATTATATGAGAGTTTGTATGTACATGTTAATGAAACTCTCTCTATAAGCACATATAAAAGACTAAATTTTGAGGATTTAATTCAATAATTTAAATTATTTTCCATTATTAAATTATTAAACTATTAAAATTAACCATTATTAAATTATTTAACTGCCCTCATAAATCAGTAAGTTTCAGAGTGAAAACAAAATCCATGCTTCTCTAAATCTGACACGACTTCTAAAGCACAGAACTCAACCACGCAGGTCACTCTCGGCAAGTCCCACACCTACCTCCCAACTGCTGGAATGACACCCACTCATGTAACCACAGCCCAACTAACGTCCTTCAACTTGTAGAGTACATGAAGGGTATAGTACTCCCCTGGGAATACAGCACTCCCAGAGTCATATAAACAAGAATGCTTGGCAGTAAGTCACACGTTTTATTAATTCTACTCGAGTATCCTACCTGCCAGAACTAACTAAAGGAAATATTCATATATTCATACTGTTCTTACCTACTCTCAAATTCCCATTTCATTCCAAAACTCTGTAATTACTCATTTAAAAGCTTCTGCGTTTTTCACATTCCTCATCTCCTTCCAAAATATTCCATCCCAATTTCTGCTGAGAATTAAATAAATATTAATTTCCATTAAAATTAAATTAAACTTACAGGTAAACATAAACCTTCAATTTTTGCTATTCACTCATTATGTCTACACATATCCAGCATCTTCATGACCTCCAGGAGTCTGATTATATCACTTACTGTTACTAGTCTTAACATGTAGAAAAACAATGCAACTCTCCCAGGTCTTATTTTTACAAAGGAAAACAAGAAAATAACTAAAAAGAAGGACAAAAGTATTCCTACGCTGTCTCAAAGATATTCTAGAAGCAAAAATCCCACCGGTATAAATCTAAGTCTCTTATTTATATCACATATTATTCTTTTTAAGCCAAAAGATGATTCTCAAGTCCCAAGTTTTATAAGAACTGAGTCATCAGTAATATCAGAAGTTACAACAAAGTTACAAGTAATGAGACCTGGCTAGGAATCCTGAAGCCTGTGGCACTGATTGGAGTTGAACAGAGAGACAAAGTCACATAAGACTGATTTCAGACCATGTGTCTCAGGGACAGCACATTTCCAGTTCTACACAAACCATGAACCACTTCATTCAGGATTTCTGGATACTGCGTTAGACAACAGATATCCAAGCAACCTCCACAAAAAGTGTTACTGTTCTCTTCACCGGGGATTTTTTTTCATCATGAGCATTTTTTCTGCTAGTCCAGACAGGGCAAAAGAGGAGATCTTCCATAAGCAGCAGCACCCAACAGAACAAATTTTGCCAGTGTAACTCATAAATTTACAGAAGAGCCGTGATTTCCAAGACCCCATATCCATCAAACCTGCAAACAGCCTGCTCTCGCACTCAGTTTCAAGCCAGAACGGTCCTTCATGGATCTACAACATCAAAGTCACATAAGCATGAAAATAAACCTGTTTTGAGGGAGGATTTTTACACTCTGAAGAGAACTTTTTTTTTCCTCCCAGATGACAAACAGCTACCCTCTATACCAGTACTCTAAACCACTGGTTTAAAAACCACTCTTTGCCCATATGTAAAAGCAGAAAGTCGTATAGAATTAAAACATCCTAATTCACAGCTTAGCACCTATTCAAGTTAATTTTAGATCATGAGACTTAGATAATCTACACAAACCACTGGTATGCCTTACACATATTTGGCACAGTAACAAAAAAGCAATTATTTTATAAGCAGCCTTTAAAAGATCCCATTAAAACACCAAGTTAAATAAGACCATCATACACTAGACAATCTTTTATCCCCACGCTCCCTTTACTAAATATCTGTAGCACGAACTGGCTACAGTTCTTAGTTTACTAATCCCAAATGTAAAAAAGAGACCAAACAAAAAAACCTCAACCAACTCAGCACCCCTCATTGGAATTCTTAATAGTCTTTAAAGTTTTTTCAACTAGACTTCTTTTGGCTCTTAAGACTTTTCTAACACAAGAGGAGAACCACAACTGATGATTACGGGTGCCCCAGTGAATCCAACTTCCTTTCTATGCACTCTGAATGTATTTTTAATTCACTTTTCACACTGTGCTGATCAGAACTAAAACCCTGCCATCGCTCTCAAAAGTGTAGTGTAAGTGCATACAAACAGCTGATGCAGTGAGAAAGGAAGACTTCTAACCATATCACTTGTCAAAGGGAAAACGTACTCCAAAAACATCTCTCACCCAGTTAAAAATTGTGTCTGTTCTTTAGAATTTATATATAAGATAGAACAGTAAACTATAAACCTCTCCAGAATCAAAACCTCCTGCCACTTCATACAAAAAATGCCATTGTTTTAATGCCTAGAAAGATTGTTTTGGTTTTGAAAAGGCAAGGTATTTTTAGCCTTTGACAATGCCAGGCCTGATGTAAAAGGGTGTCCCACTAACATTGTTTATCATAGCTCATAGAATTTCAGAAACACACACAGGATCTTCAATCTTCTGATTCACAGACCAGCATCAAGAATAACATCATCCTGCATACATAAGAATAGCAGCCCAGACACAGTGAGGCATGAATTGTTCTTCTAAGCAAGATATATCAAAAACATGTATAAATTAAAACTGTGTTTTATTATATCTAGACTTGTTAAAACCATAAACACATAAATGGCAGACAGTCCTTTTCCTGGCAGTTGCAGACAAAATAAGGGCCAACAGCGAAAACCTGTGGCTCGGTGGGTTCAAGTTGGACTCAAGGGAAAAATCCTTCACAAGGACATCCTTGGCACAGGACCAGGTTACCCAGAGAGGCAGAGCAGCCTGCCAGGGTTTTCAAGAGTCAGACAAAGTCATGGCTGATCTGGGCCACGTTGGTGATGGTCCAGCTCCGAGCACAGGGCTGGAAATGGTGACCTCCAGCCATCTCTTCCAGACCACATTTCTGTGATTCTGCAGCATGAAAATATCCAGAGCCAGTTCTCTCTCAAGAAGACCAAAATTCTTATTAATTCTGCATTTAAAAAAAAGTTTGAATTAAACTATTTCCTTCCTATTTTATTTTCAGATGAGCTAGACTCTGGCATTTCAATTATTCAGCGTCAGGCAAGTTGCAAGGAGCCACCAGCTACACCCAGGTAGAATTTGCCACAGGCACTCAGTGCCAGGTGTGCCATACATTTAAGAGGTGATCACTGTGTCACCGCTACCTTATTATCTGGCAAGCTGAAAGCAAATTTTTTTCCACTTCTCTCCTTGTTTTAGGGCCATACTGTCAAGGACAGCATGTTGTAATCTCAAAACAGGAATGTGATCTCTTCTGGGACTGCAGGTTTATGGGGAGGAAAAGGCGTTCTGCAATCAATTGAATTTGATCACAACATCCTTACAAGCCTTCTGTTCAATGTCACAAGAGTGACAAAAATAAAATATCCATCCACTCATCTGGACATTGCAATACATGTCTTGTTCTTAAGGACAATTAACAAAGAGGGAGATGCTAATTTATGTTTATGCAATCCATAAATGTAACAAATTACCAACACCTGCCAAGTCTCTTTCATTGCTACCACTTTTTCTGTTCCAGGACTAAGTGTCTGGGGGAACAGCAGCGCAGAGAACAGCGCACAGAAGAGGAAGCAGTCCCTGACCACCACAGGAACACCAGACGTACACTGAACAGGAAGAAATCCACCTAAAATTAGAACATTCACTCCTTCTTTTACAAGAACACTTGGGTTCCTACTAATCCAACAGAATCAGACTACGAACACAGTCTTTGGTCCGGTCCTCCACCACCATAACAGTGTCATCCCAGTTTACACAGTAATTTTTCTCAGAACTATGTCTATTCTGCATGAGAATTTAAAAAAAAGAAAGCCGCAAACTCAGTCTGCAGCTCTCTTTACCAAGCCACGTGCTAAATACCATTTCTATGAAGAATATGCCTCTGTTTTTCATTGTTATTACAAGAAACAGAGAAAGCTGCACAGAGGACTACTGTCTGAAAGTTTTTGTATTAGGATGAATAAGACACACTGCATTTTTTCTTTCCAGTCTTCTTTTTCCCCCCTCTAAGAACACACAATCTTATTCTTACGTATACACCTAAATTGCCTTGTTTTGCTTTTTCTCCCTAATCTTGCTAGTTAATAGACATTTTTAAAACAATACACACACACAGAAGAGACTCCTTAGACCCACACAACTAACATTTCCAACTAGAGTTGCCTCAAAGCGTTTTTCTGCAGAAAAAGCTTGAATATTCACTAAAAAGCTCTTCATTACGTAAGTTTTATTTGTTTTCATAAGCAGAACCAGGCATTAACTTTTCATCCGATTACACAGGATAACTACACAAGAACATAAAATCACAGTGGAAAAAGCCTCTTTAATGGAAGCTTTTTCCCTCCAACAATTTCAATGCAGTCAAGAGGCAAGAACACACTGAAGAGGTTTATTATCAACAGAGGGTACCAAAATAAACCAGCAAGCCTTCGCAAAGCCTCCACGCAGTCAGCTCATGAGAAGATTCGCTATTGCTGAGGGCGTGGTGAACACTGGAGGATTTCACAGTGAAGAGAAGGGCAACAGGTTTTGCTTGGGGGTTGTATACAACTAAACAAAAAATCCTCATAGCACTAATAACAGGAAAAAAACCAAACCAACCTAAGACAAATCAAAACACAAGTTTCCTCTCCCAGAGAACGTTCTGCCATCCACAGGATGAGGCTCAACTTCTGCCTTCTAAGTAAACATCGTTCTAGACAAAAGCAAGTCCAGGATCTATAGCCAGGCAAAACAGATTTAACTTTCAGCCAAATTTTAAGTGAAATAAAAAGAAATAAAATTAGTTTATCCTCCAGAAAACCGAGGAGTTCAAAGAGCAGCAAGCAAGACTTACTACACAAATAAAAATACATTTTAAACCCCACATTTTAAAACCCACTCTTTCAAATTTAAACATTCTTTTTTTCAGTATCACTTGTCAAGTCATCATGACACAAAGCAATAAAGGTACCTTTTAAATTGAGAGACAGCCTACGGATGTTTTAGCAACTGGCTTAAAAGCACAGCATATTCAGACGTCCTATCCGAAGCAGGATGCTTTTGCTCTTCTGTTATTAAGATACAGAGGTGAAAAGAGTTTCTCTCAAATGAAATCCAGGAAAACAGACATGGGCCCCAGCTCTCACCCTGCAATGAAAAGGCTCTTCACTGCTGCCTTTCAATGCCCATCCTGCAGCCAGAAGGGAACACAAGACCTCCAGTTTTTTGGCTTTTTTTTTTCTCCTGGCAGTACCAACACTATTGATATTGTCCAGAGCTTAACAACAGAGCCACAAGAAAACAGATCTGAAGCAAGAAGTTCACCGCAGCGCCATTCCAAATTCAGCACAGCTCTCAACCCAAACACCAACTGCTCATCCTCACAACGGTCACCTGGTGCTACCTGACACATCCCAATTAATTCAGTAGAGAGTTCATATGGCACCGGCATAAACTTGACAAGACAGACTTAACCAAGACTATTCCTCAGACTACGTACAGACTTCTTTCAGGCAACTTTAAAACAGCTTCTAGAATATCATCTTTTGTACTCAGCTCTAAAGCTAAACTTCAAATGGAGGAGCACCTGCTCGGGAGTTGTTCTCATCTCCACTCTCCTCATCTATTTCATACCAATTCCTCTTAAACACAAGCAGATTTTTTGAATTAAGAACCTTCTTTTTTCACCACCTCCCTAAAACCTTGCTACTGGTAAGAAGAAAGAACATCAAAATAATGAGCTATCAAAGAAATAAATTCACTCATATACATCTGCATTGGAAAGTGTTTTTTCTTCCATTAAGACCCAATATTAATGATGAATTCACTTTAACACCCAGTCATTGCTCCATTTTTGTCAATCTTGAATACTTGTATTTACAATTAATAATTGACATGCTACTTCTACATCTGTACTTTTAGTTGACAATACAAGAGAACTGTAAATGCAGGTAAATCAGCTATTACAGGTACCTAAGTGTACCTGAAGTCAGGCAAATCCTCAAGTCTCCAAAACGTCAGTAAAATTACATTGCAGCACTTACTATGAGGCTGTGAAAATGGATCACAGATTCCAGGTGCTGTGGAGATAAAGCGGCAGCAACCTTAAAAAGCAACAGAAGAATGCAATGTGCTGGTGTGAAATTATGACCATCAACTCCAGGAGTTTTAAAAGTGTCCAAGGACAACAAAAACAGAGCAGAGAAAATATTTAATACCACAGCACACAGGTGACTGGCGTTTCATCTGCAATTTCCTCTTCAACACAGCAGGAAGATGAGATGATGTTTACTGCACTCTTCCAAGGACTACAACACTCACAAAAAACTAACAACTACAGTTAAAGGAAAAAAAGTAGGAGAAATTCTACTTAACTACGACTGGAATAACTTATTGTGAAGAATAAGCCAAGATCATTCCTACAGATAAACAAAGCCTTTTAAACTAGATAGCCCTTGTTTTTCTAGGTTTATTCCAACCTCTGCTCGTCTCAAATTACACGTCCTAGTTTCTCTTCAATCTGAATGAATAAAAAATACATGTATACAACTTCTGAATGCAATTCCTAAAGAAAAAGGAAAAAGGAAAAATTAAAAGTAAAAATCAAAGGACCAGTAAGAAGGCAGAAAAACCTCTGAGATTAACTGAAAGACTTCCGATAGCTGTTGATAGCTCAAAATAATGTACAGAATATAGATCAACTCAATCATCATCTCAATTCATAATTTTCATAAATTGGAATTTGCCAAGAGCACATTTAAGACACTTTCCAGAATGAGAGGCTGTTCCCTTTCAGTGGCAAAGCGACCTGTGTGTAGCCAACCATACTTCTACGATGCAAACTTGCGTGACTGCAGCTGATACAAATGCAATCATCGTCACAGCAAAATCTTATTTGTCAGCCATTTAAAGAGAAGAACGGGCAAAAAAAAAACCACCTCAAAAAGTTTCTTTTACCATGACTGCACTGGGAAAAACCCACACCAGTTTTCCTTCTAAATTTGATTGGGTAAGAAGCATTTAAGACAGTGAAAAAAAAGCACAGTGACAGTAATAGTTGCTTTAGAAACAAACCAGTCACAATTATCCAAGGAATTAAACCTATCAAAAGCAACAAACCTGCACCTATTCTGCCTAAAAATTAACAGGTCAGCTGTTACCAACCATCGCTCAGGTGGTGTTACTGCAAACAAACCCTCATGAGCAGACAGGCAAGCATTCTTGCAGGTTATTTTTTTCCCTTACCAGTCCCCACAACTCAAACTCTTTCACTGCACCCAAAATCTCAGCTAGCTTGTCGGACTTGGCATTTGCTGCATATTCGTCTCTTTCTCATGCACGTTTAGTTCCCCTAACTTGAAGGAAGTCAGTGATAAAGGAAGTGAGATGGAATAACTACGCTTCATGCAAGAGTGGTCTCTGCACATTGTCTTCTCTCACTGCTGCCTTTACACTGCCAAAACTGATGCAAGGAGACCATCTGACTTACCACAGCAGCTCACAAACACAAGACAGGCCCTGAAAAAGGTTTTAACAGGGAGCTTTTATATTCTACTTCAAAGGATTTTTACAAAAATTATCATCGGTACACTGAAATCAGAGCTAAAATAAAGGATGACATTAAACACACTAAGTGGACCTTCCACTAGAAAAAAAAAGTTTTACCTGTGCATACATTAAGGTAGAAACAGGCCTGCTGAATAAAGACCAAGAGCAAAGCATAAGCCTTCCAGAGACAGCTAGTGTTATAAAACTTAAAAACTGTTAAAACCAAACCTTTCTATGGGGGATACAAGCAGTCTTCTCTGTCAAGTCCTAGAACTCCAAGCAGCTGCAACAGGTTTTCCGTGCTCAGCAGCAGGCTGAGCCTACAATCCCAAGGCACCACAGCCTGTCACTAAGTGCACTACTTTATAGCAGAACGGAGCAAAACAGAGCCCTGTGATTTTTTCAGATAAGGCTGCAAAAGCTACTCGAATATGTACATTAAATATTGAGTAGCTACAAAATGTTTCCAGTGCTGATGCAAAGCTTGTTTAAGGCTGAAAATGTTCCCCTCTTTTGCTGTTCTGAAACTCTCAGTTTGAGCTAAATAGAACTAATTCTTTATTTTACTGATTTTACTTTTCAGTTAAGCCTCTTCTAAGTGACTGCACTTTCTAAAACTAACAGCGTGTTTTTCCAGACAGTGTTCATTTCTGTAATTGATAGTGCTTGATGTTTATAGTTACTATTAGGTATGGTATATAAATGTAGCTCTTGCTTATACTTGTGCCTATGGAGACCAAGGCCACTGCCACATCATGGGTGCTGTACTGGAGCGTCGTAAGCGAGGGGCTG
>NW_010186579.1:15977-24266 GCF_000695765.1 Mesitornis unicolor | reverse complement strand
AAGAGCGGACAGGGCAGATGACCCAAAAACAACCAACAAGGTATTCCATCTCACATATGTGATACTCAGTATAAAGCTGAGGGATCATGAGGGTCAAGCCCTTTTTTTTTTATTACCCTTCCCTTCCTCTTCACCAATTCTGCCATGGCTGATGTCCAAGCGCAGCCCTGCTATGCCAGTGCATCTGCCCCTGATCCTGATCCGTGTGCTCCAGAATCCAGTTCCTGAATCCTGCTCCTACCTGCTGCCAAGTCCGGTCTGGGACTTCTCCAGTGCCCTGCTCCGCAGAGCCTCTGGTGATACAGACGTTATGGGGAGAGGGGGGTGTAAAGGATTTGATACTGGTTTTGTATATGATGGTACATATTTCATTATTTTCCCATTGGCATTATTATCCTGTAGTATAATTATTTTTGTTTCATGACACCTGCCAGTTTTCTTTTCCAACCCGTAAGTGTCTCTCCCTTATTCTCCTTCTCCACCCCTTCTGGGGAGGAGAGAGGGGTTAATAGAGAGCATCTGTCCATTCCGTAACAGACACCCATCTCACTCCTATTTGCTTCATGAGATTCTCAGTTACAGAGCCAATGAAAGCAAGCTGAAGAGTCTTCTTTGACATAACCAGTAGCAAGGAAAAGTGAAAAATCCTACATCAACCCTCTCAGCAAAGATGTGAGATGCTTGGCATGCCCACAGGACTCGTATGGCGTCGTGTTTTACACTGGTGACCAAAACTGCTAGTAACATACTAGTGTCTTAGCTATTGCTAAGGAGTGCTTACACAGCATCAAGGCCTCTGCCACCCCAGCGAGAGGGTGCACAAGAGGTTGGGAGAGGACACAGCTGGGACAGCTGACCTGAAATGCCAAAGAAATTCCATACTATGTAATGTCACACTCAGCAATGAAACTGGAGGACAGGTTTTTTCCAAAGTATTTGTTGCTCAGAGACTGGTCAGCAGCAGTCTGCTGGTGCTGCTTCTGCATCACTTGATTTGTGTTTGTTTGCTCTGTCACTTACTGAACTGTTTTTATCTCAACCCACAGGTTTGGAGTTTTTCCTTGCTTTTTGCTCTTCCAACCCTCTCTCCCATCCCACTGGGGGAGAGTGAGTGAGGGGCTGTGTGGAGGCATAACCTGCCGGCAGGAGACAGCCTCCCATACCACCTCCAATGCTCTCATTCTGGTGTGCCTCAAACAGATACACAGTACCCAAAATACCCATGATAGAACTAACTTCTTGCACAAAGTGAATGCTGCTAAATCCTAAGTAAGCACAATTTATTTTCACCATGTTATTTCTGATTAGAACAAACAAAAGTAATCTCTCCAAAAACCAAGGTAAGTTAGCTGAAAGCAAAATCCACTGAGTTCATTGGGCAGAACACTCCCACTAGCTGAAGAAAAATCCTGCCAGTATTTTTATGTGAGACAAACTGAGCATGTGCAGACGGTGAGCTTGTTTCTATGGAGAAACCACTACGAAAGAAGGCAAGGTATGACGTTAAAGCAGCACCTATTTCTCTCTGCAGAACATTCACATGTGGAACTAGTGAGTGCTTTTAGTTTACTTCAAACCAATTCCAAATTCAGAGTACACAGGTTCACACAGGATGTATGCTACTGTCATTTGAAGCAACTCCTCCATGTTTTATTTTATTGGAACCTTATCAGCATCATTTTTTCCTAGACATTAAATCCTGGAAATAGGTTACTGGAATTCTGAAATAACCCATGTTTAAATTTTTTTTTTCAAATCCTAAAAAAAATGAAAAAAACAAAAACAAAAAAACCAACAACCAAAACCACCAAGAAACCACTCTGAAAATAAACAGCCAAGCTCTGAGCATTAGTATTTCTATTCCCCTCAGAAATACAGACACTTCATCCTAGCAAGGGCTGACAGTACCTCTTTCACACGGAACAGTCCAGTACAGGCTGAAGTGAAGCGCACATTTCCGGCTGTCAGGACAGATAATACCCCAGCAACGCAAGAAGCTGACTCAGAGGGCAGGACCCTGCTTCACAACGTGAGACTTGGCAAGCAGGGAGGAAGGAAGCCACGAAACAATGTCTCAAACATCGTCCTTTCCAAAACTCCTAAGAATTGATCTACTTCACCAAACTTATGCCACTACTTGCTAGGATCCAAAGGCATAAGGATTAACCTCAAGCTAAGGAAACTTAGGGACTTCCCTAAAAACCCACCACCTCCCAGAATTACTGAGCACAGCAGACAAAGAGCACAAATGCCAGCTCTCAAGACCCTTGTGCTATTGCACCTTCCCAACATAAGAACTGATAGCGCAGACTGGTATTTGACCTGTTCATGTTCTCAATCCTATTATCTTTAGCAGGACATTAAGCTGAAGAACCCACCCCAAGACACTCAATTAGATTTTTTCTTCTGAAATCCAATTCTGCCTTTCACTATATTCAATTGCTATATTTATTAAATTTTCTTTTTTAAATTCAGCAAAAAGAAAAAGAAAAGTGTCAGAATACCATGCTTGGGGCCTGCTGGAAGAAGAGTGCTTGAAATAGCAAAATCAAGTAACTTTGGAGCTGGCTGTACCATGTTCCCTCGTGTACCAAGACACACTACAATTAAACTGAACTAATTAGATTTTTTTAATCAGTTCAAAAGGTAACATATTCCATTCAGAAGGACAGGCAAGAGACTCACCTGCACCTCATAACATTAAAACAAGTTCTTACTCTATCAGGTAAGCTCTCCAGAGAAGTCTAACTATACCAAACGCAGTGACAGTGCAACAAGCAGGCTGGATCACGTCCACAACACTCCCTGAACCACTGCTTCTGAAACTGCTCTCCCAAAGGCAAACTTTATCTGTAGCCATGCCACAGTGTTTTAACATGTGAACAGACCATGTCTATTCAGATTTCTATATGAAGAGACACAATTACCCACCCGTCTTAAAATAAATCTTAAAAATAACAATATTTTTAGAAGTTGTTTGGTTTTTTTTAAAGTTAAACTAGCAGAACATCAACTATCCAATCAAAAAGTAGTAGCTCTGATCCTCTGCATCCAACCTTTCTCTTCCAGGAAAGCAATATTCTATGCATTTTCATGCCTATTAATTCACAACCAGAAAGGTTAAATCAAGAATCCTATTAAATAAGGGACAAAGATCTGCTTTATAAGGAACTGCCCACTGCACAGCAAATTTCTCTGATGGAAGAAAATGTTCTGGCCTGCAAGAGCCGTGGGCCCTGTATCTTGTCACATCAGTATCCAGTTCTGATCCCTCCTGTCCAAAAAGCAAACTCAGAATGTGCACAGTGGAAAGAGCTCTGCTGATGTTTACAGCCCATTGCATTTCTGATAAGACCTGGATTCTCTAATTAAGGTAACCAAAATAAAATCAGCCTCAAAAATGCTTAAAATATAGACTTCATGTTTCTTACGTAAATGGTACTGAAAGAATGGTTATACTGAGACTGACGGATGATGGCCTACGTGTGACAGTCGTTATCTAAAGCTGTAAGTATAAATGCTATTATTGCTGATGAAGAATAGGAAACATTGTGCTTTATGAATGCACTGCACATTTCCATCCAGTATCTCATGCTTTTTTCCCCAACAGAGATCCTAAATTGTAAAAGCAGCACTTTATAATCTAGACCATGTATTTTACATAGAGAATTGGAGAAGTCATAATTTAGAAGTTTATCGTCGTTTCCTACATCAAAATAATTCTAAATATTCATTTTACATCTCTTTCTGGAATCTGCTTCAATTTGAATTTTCTGAGAAGCATGAAGATAAGAAACAAGATCCCATAACTGAAAGTTTTCAGAACTTTATACCTGCACTTTTTCATTACAAGAGAAGCTTTTCTGTCACCCACCTCCCCTTAACCTTGCTTCCTCTTTCAGCTTCAGGTCTGAACTACTACTGAAAATCTTTTGGTCAAAGTCTGAAGTTTAAGAGGCAACCTACATGTAAAGACCTCCACACAGCACAGCTGTTAGGGGTTTGATGTTGGGAGCTCTTTTGCCCCTGTAAGCATAAGCCACCAATGTTTCGGAGCTGCCAGGGAGAAGGAAAACCACAAGAAAGTTTGGGGTCTCCACTGAGACTTGTCAGCTGTTGGCCACCAACTACAATCTCTGCTTCCACCCGATTCATCCTGAACACAACCTCCCACTCCATCAGAAATGCAGGAGCTTTTCAGCAGTTTCTCAGGGCTCTACTTTTCATTTCCACCATGTGTCTTAACAGGGAATATGAGATTTTTTCTGAAGACCAGCTGCAACCAATGCCCAAGAGTAAATTGTTCAGTTTACTCAGACTTGGAGAGGATACCTTGAAAACAATAATAACAGAGCTGACTTACAAGTAGAGGTAAGTTCAAAGAGAAAAGAACCTGGAAAAAAGGTATCAAAATCTTTTCCTCCTGCTCCACATGGAATACAGCAATGATTTTTATCTCACTCAAAAGCTGATGTGAAGCCAGAATCATTTACTGACAGGAAACAAACCAACCAACCCAGCCACATGAACTGTACAACCTGTAAGTTTACACAGAGATAAATGCTTTTTTACATGACTCCTTAAATTAAGAGCACTCTGAATTAGAAATTTAAGATCTATTCTATCCAAACTACCACCCCTGCACTTACAGTTTCTAAATTTCTCTCCTCAGCTTCCCCCAGTGCACACCAACACTGCTCAACTTCAATAATGAAACTCAACCAGTCATCTCATTTCCTCATTTTCCTACCTTTGCACAACACAGCGCAGACACAACCAACTGAACACATTTTAACATGAAAGACTTCTCTTCCTCTTGCTTTTGTCAAAACCTATCTTCCCTCCAAGCCATACGGGTTTGAGCCGAACACAAGACCCACTTGGCATTATTCTTTAAAACCTGCACTTTCAAGCAGCACAAACGCTTCTGAAATGAGGGATGAATAAGAAGATGAATTCAAAGGAACATTCCAAATGCAAGGAAAACCAGTAAAAGCAATGTTTAGATGCATCTGAGCTCCACTCCCTACACCAGCACATTTAGTAGTAACTACACATCTGCATAAATTAATTCAGCTGCAACTTCCAGAATTAAAACAGATCCTAATTCTGAAATTAATTTTTTTCATTTTTACTAGGCATAATAGAAAGGAAACAGCAAAGCCACACTTCATTCTCTGAGAATGTTAAAATTGTAATTTTAACTCTGCTGACTTGGGAAAAAAATGCCCCTCTGAAAAATCCCCAACGACTTCTTCCCAAGCACGGCACGGGGAGCAGATGGCCAGCATCAACTCTGCAATTCCCACAAATCACAGTGATTACTCTTTGCTTTCTGTGGACATGGGGAGGGGGCAGCTTGACAAACACACAACGAGGTAGTGCAGGCAACTGCACTTTTCACTAAAAATGCACTCAATTTCCAAACTTGTCATATGCTCCTTCCATTAACATTCATTTCACATTTAGGTTTCCCTCCTTTTTTCTTTAACATTTTTTCTGCTACTGAAAAGTTTTTCAAACAAGGTGGCAGGAAATCAGTACCATTAAGGATACTTTACAACTCACCACTGCCAAGCGCTGCCAGAGGCAGAAACTTCGTGAACTATGTTGTTGCAACTTTCCCCCTCCTTATTTTACTTTGTGAAACCACAAAAGCAGCTTGTAACAAAGCTCCATTAAAAGCATGCAAATGGAGAGTCATTAGTTAGCTGGTAACAGATGCCTATTAAACTTCTGGTTCTCTCAGTGTGCCATCCCTCTCCGTCCCCAAGAGCAGTTGTTCTGCTCTTTTCCACCAGGAGGCCATCTGATGTGGAGGTGCTGTTTCATTTCCTCTCCTTCCTCCCACCCCTCAAATGGGGAAGCCCTCAAAGCAGGGGGAGGGGAAAGCAAGTTTTTAATTCAAATGCTGCATGTTAAAATACCGTTGTACAACACTGGGGTGAGTCTGATTTTAAACACACATCTATAATACACACACCCCCCCCATGAGAAAGCTTTGTTCTCTCTATATCTCTACAAAAAAAAAAGAAAAGAAAAAGAAAAAGCAATAAGACTCTAATAAACATTTAATATTTCGGTTTTACACCCAAGAATTAGAGTATTTGACTAAAATCTTTACTTTGCCAAAGCCAATAAAGGTTTAGAAATGAAAGTAAGCAGAAAGGAAGCTGTGAGGACTCTCCTACAGAGTTCTTTTCCAACTGACAGATGCAACAGGAAGAGGGTGGAAAACATTTCCTCATGTCCAAAAAGGCCTGACAGACTTAACTGAGGCATTCGGACCTCTCCTCGGGAATGCTCAGCCCCCCTGTAGAGACATCTGTCTCTTACATTGATTCAGCATTCCTCACTTCTTCCTGTTCTTCCTCATTTCAGCTACTCCTTTTGAAAAAAACTACCAGGCAAAGAAAGGCACTGGAAGAAAGTATATCACTGGCTTGCTGTTGTTACCTTAGTCTTGAAAATCTTACTGGGCAGCAAGGCTGTGCAAGAAGAAGTCCTCAAGCCTTATTACTGCCTCCTCTCTCTCTCTCTCTCTCATTCAGGCTTAATTCTACTGACATTCCATAGGGAGGGTGACAGTGTGACAGAGATGCTGCTACCTTAGAGGCTGAACCACTTTCTGGTAAGATCAACTTTGAGTAATCATGATTTAATCCAAAGTAAGTTTTAACAACCTCTAGATACTGATGATTTTCCTCAAAGATCTCTGATTATGTGTCAAATGCCATGCAATAAAATGCAAACGTAATTCCCATCAGAAGAAAGAAATGAGACAACACGCCCCGTTTTCCTCCCAGCCCTGATGAGTAAGCTTGCTTTGCTGACACACAGAATAAACACCAGAAAGCACTGCCCTTTCACCAACTCCCTCAAAAGTTTTTCTGCTTTTACCATTTGTTTATCAAGTGCTGCAGTAGGGGATATTACTTCTCTGTATAAATCTGGCACTTCTTGTAACTGCAGTTATCAAAAGAACTAACACAAGTACCAGCTTTGTGGCAGAGATGCGAGTTAATGCACACAACTCATGCACAAGTAAATTAATTAAACCTAACCAAAACAATTACTTGAGCCAGCCAGGAAAACAAAGACATGCACACACTCCACAGCTTTGCAGAAGTACCGTTATTCTGGGAAACATACCTTTAAAACATCCTGGATCGTTTCTCTCAGAAACATCCAAATCTTAACAGCATCCACTCACCTTCCACACTATCCGAACAGGAGGTCCCAATGCCCGTGTCCCCGCTGTCGGAGGCTATACTGTGTCTTCTGACAGGGTTGCTCCTACCACTCGATGAAATGGCTGTGGACTGCCACAGGGATTCAGTACCAGGTAACCATCCCACCGAGGAATAATCTGAGCCTACAAAGAAGGAAGCCAGAAGTCTGTCATTACAGATACATACAGAAGCCAACAACAAAATACCAGTCAAGACAAAAACTCAATCCCACGTTTCATAGTTCATGTTTGAGACAGACTCTGTGCCAATGTTTTGGAGTATTTTTTTAACTAAAATCCTTTTATTAGGTGGAAGTGTCCAGAAAATCACAGTCAATATGTTTTTAATATTTAAAACATAACCCTTAAACTGTTCTTGCACTAACTTGAACAAGATATTTACCATATGATAGCTACTCTAGAATTGATTCTCAGCTCACAGTAGAATTTTGCACTACAAGCATTTACCTATAACCAGAGAGAATGAATTGTAGGACAGAAACCAGTTGAAATACAGTCATTTCCAAATGTGCGTAAACCACATGAACTAGGTGATAAAATTAAGCCAGCAATGAAATTGTTAACATCACTACATTTCACGGTTATCAACCCTTTTCAGTTCTCACAAGACAGACTGCCAACCCAAGCAAGCACACAGTAGCTGCACACAAGCTGTAAGACATCTATCCACCTAGTGGTTTGTTTTGTTTTGGTTATTTTAATTTTTAAATTTAAATAATTGTTAAAATATTTCATTTTAAAGCACAATTCAGAGCAGCAAAGAGTTCCCCTGTTCAAAGATTTTTGAGAATGTGTGATCTACTTTATAGTCAGTCTCAAGGGAAAATACATCGCCTAGTACAACCGCAGAGGACCATCTCAATGTCCAATAGCCAATATCTAAACCTAAGCACTGCTTATAGGCAGAATACTGATCCTCATGTTCACACTCCAAAACAGCAGAGCCACATAAAGAACCTTGGAAAAAACCATGGCCTGCTGTTGATTTTATACATAATCAGATACATACAGCCCCTCTAGCTGTTAGCTTTGCATAA
>NW_010186579.1:0-15946 GCF_000695765.1 Mesitornis unicolor | reverse complement strand
CTCTCAGCAGGAAATGACTCATGAAGAAGTATCAGTTCTCATACCATGTCTCTTATGCTACATGTGGTTATTTTTAGGTCATTTCAGCATTTTCAGCAGCGTCCATCCAAAGTCTTAACAGCAATTCGCCTCTGCAATGACATCTGCAGATCACTGCTATTTCCAGCTGTACTTGTTTCCCAGTAAATTAGATAGTTCAGAAAAGGATGTAAGAGTGAATACGTGTGTGTGTGTGTGTATATACATATATGTATAACCCCCCCCACATATATATGAACCCATACATAGTCCACATCCAGCAGGCAAATCACCAGACCCACTAGCCAGAGTGGTAACAGCTGCTCGCCAAGCCACTTGGAAACTGAGGAATACAGTAAATGCTTCTTTACCGTATGCACTATTTATCTTTGACATCTAAGACAGTCTACTTTAAGTAGGTTCTTGGAGGTCCTAGATAAACCTGTCCATCTCCTGTCTCAACTTCATTCTCCTTTGAGCTTACTGCCTCTTCTTTCCTCATTTTCCTATCTTTTCTCACAGTCTTTGAAATCACTCAGCTCTTCCCCTTCATTCTACTTTAGCCATACCTTGTGCTATGTATTTCCTTCTCTTCCTTAGACTCTTTGCTTTTCCTCCCCAGAAGTCTCCCAGATATTCCACTGAGCAGCTTTCAGGTCCATGGGTGAAGCGGCAGAACAGAAAACCAGAGGAGCCAGACACAAACCGTGACTGCCCGTGGCTCACTCGTCACACCCTGTAAGGAGCTCCCAGCCAAGATCCTAAGCAAGTACCACTCCAGGTGTCCTTTTCCATATCATCCTCTCTGTGTCATCACCTAACATACCAAAATGTGATAGTTTCACATACAGCTAGTGGGAAACTGGGATGTTCCTCCCTCTCCTACCACCTAGCTCAGTATTTTTCACTAAGCACTCTGGCTGCTCTGGGAGCAGTGATTTTTCTGTCCCTTCCTCTATATAGGTCTATTTTCCACAAGAGTTCCACTTCGTACTTCTCAAGCTGCATCAAGCTATTCCAGCAAGAGTAAAGTCAACTTACGAGAGCCCAAGCTAATTAAGTCAGAGACAGTTCTGATTTATGAGACATTTAAAGCACATTTATAGAAGTGAAATTTCATTTCATTTACCCTTTATTATGTTGTTCTCCACAATACAACTCTTTGGTGATATTTCAGCTTTTATGGCATTAAACGAGCGTTAAAAGAAATGCAGCAGGTAATGCTACCACTACTGCACATTAAATCAACACAGCACTAAGTGTCAAACTCCTTAGATCTCTTGGTTAGACAAATGCTCAGTATGTGAACCTATAACCACCCATATGCACCCCCCCAACAGGGAGAGATACTCTTTACTTTGGTGGAACTTCGAGGAATAACAGCTAAAAATACCACTGAATGATAGAGTAACTTAGACAGGAAAGGACATCCAGAGGTCATCTACCCTAACCCCCAGCTCAGAGCATGGCTTACTACATCAGACTGCTCAAGGCCCCATCCAGAATCTTGACCACCTCCAGGGACACAGACCGCACAGATCTTCTAGGCAGCCTTTAACCATCCTCCATGCAGAGAAGATTCTCCTAACAACTCACCACTCTCTCCTGTTCCAAGCATATTGTAGCAATATATCCCAAAAGATGCAACAATAACAGTGCAACTAAGACTTGACAAAAAAGGTTAACGTAATAAAGGAGGCAGACAGTCAACCCCATCAAGATCTCTACAGGTACTGTACACCGAGGAAATAAAAAGCACCACAAAACACCCTACTATAATGTATTTTCAGTTTTACACCTACACACACAGCTTGGGGGCTCAGCAAGCATGAAGTGTGGTGCTGAAGCACAGGTCCAGGAGGACTTGCTGGCACAACACAGAATTAATGCAACACTTTCTGGAGCACCTTTACATCCAGAGGCAGTTCAGCATTCCCAAGTTAAGCCACAAAGTCCGATTCTTGAGCTGGCAGGCCTGGAGAGGTAAGTGCTGGTGCACATCCACAGCTACACACAGATCAGCATGAGGCCAGCAAGAGTTTATTTATTAACTTTGCCTCAGCACAGGCCTGCCAGATCCCATCTGGCTCTCCAGGAAAATACTCAAATCTCTCTGCACAGCAGGTGCTCTGGGCTACAGAAGGGTCTCCCTGCTCAGGCGCTCCTTCTCACCATCCCTCACAATGGACAGCTGCCTGTGTGCAGCAGCAGCACCCACGGTGCCATCACAGCATCACACCATTCCCTTACAGCCATCCCGTACAGAGACATGGACCAGGGCTGGGATGGGGTGGAATGGTCTCATTTACACACTCACTGGGCTTCGACTATTTAGTAGCAGCCTCTGCATTTAAACTGTCCAAAGAAAGAGAATTGGTTTAAAATGTGAACAGATAAACACTATATGCTTTTTAACCTATTTTAGACATGCCAACAGAACATAGTTGCACATGATGGGCTGCATCTAAAGAAGTGTGGCCAGCAGATCAAGAGAGGTGATCCTGCTCCTCTGCTCTGCTCTGGTGAGACCTCACCGGGAGTGTTGCATCCAGCTTTGGAGTTCCCAGCACAAAAAGGACACTGAAGTGCTGGAGCAGGTCCAGAGGAGGGCCACAAAGATGATCAAAGGGCTGGAGCACCTCTCCTACAAAGACAGATTGAGAGAGTTGGGGTTGTTCAGCCTGGAGAAGGCTCCAGGGAGAGCACCTGAAAGGTGTCTGTAAGAAATCTGGGGAAGAGCTGTTCACTAGGGCATGTAGCAGTAGGACGAGGGGTAATGGTTTTAAACTAGAAAAGGGTGGATTTAGGTTGGATATTAGGAATAAGTTTTTCAACACGAGGGTGATAGATCACTGGAACAGGTTGCCCAGAGAGGTGGTAGAGGCCCCATCCCTGGAGATATTCAAGGTCAGGCTTGATGGGGCTCTGAGCAACCTGATCTGGTGACAGTGTCCCTGCTTACTGCAGGGGGGTTGGACCAGATGATCTTTAAAGGTCTCTTTCAACCCAATGCATCCTATGATCACTTCAAAAACGCTTTCTCTTTACCTCCCACAGAAGTCCTGACATTAAACGTGCTGGATTTTTTTAAAGATGCTAATGACATATTTCAGGAGTCTACACTTTCTAGTATTTCATGGCACATTTGTGTCATTGCTTTACCTTGCTGACCTAATGGTGATTCTGCACAACAGAAGGCCATTACAAAAATAAACTGTCTACATGAAAAAGAGCTTTTCAAAGCTAACTGAACCCATTCCCACAAATATAAGCAACAAGACAGTAGAAACAGACTCAATAATTAAGTCTCAAGAGTAAGTCGTGTTCCCAATTCAAAGTGCAAGAGAGCAGAGTCTCTTCCCATCGCTGAGGGAAGGTAATTACCTAAGTTGCTATAAGGAAAAGTAACCCATAAAATAAGATCTTATAGACCTCAATCAGTCCAAGTCACTATTTAAAAATCCATTTATTAGTTTCATTATCTGAAACTGACCTTCCACGCCACGCCCTGAAGGATCACCAATTGCTATGCACCCTGTTCCATGTCCCCCATCTCCTTTTCAACAGCAAACAGCCTACACTAAATGAGTCAAGAGCAAGAGGGGGGAAAGACACATGGGGACCCCCACGCTGCTCAGCCTGCACCCCTGCTTCAGCTTGCTGCTCTCATCTGAAGCCTGCCCATCAACAGCTAGTGTCCATCTGCTCAAAATACAGCGTGGGGCAAGAAAAGCAGCCAAAAATTTCTGACACATTTGTGCTGCTAAACTGCATATTATCATCTGACTATGACCATTCCTTACTGGGTCAGGAAACCCTAACTTTCTTAAAATTTAATAGAAGAGAAAGAAAAGCAGCGTCATCCCACCTGGCTATAATTTCCAGTAACAAACATGACAAATAAAATACCTCCAAGATCCCAAACAAATCTCAGAAGCAGCCTTGTTTATACAAACAGTTGACTGCATCCTTGAATTTAGCCAGTGAAATATACCGACGTAGTTCTATGTTCCCAGCCCAGGTATCTAAAACATATCAGTTAACAACTCAGTATATAAAGTGCAGGAAGTAGATTATTTGTTAGAACACTTGTTGAAACCTGACCCCACAAAAACATGTCTCTTTTCCTGTGTATTACAGAGAGCTGTCAGCTACTTCTGGCAGGAAGGCACCTGGTTAATTCTGGATCATTACCACTCCTAATTTCAATGGCATGCACACATCCCACAAGATCTACATATACGAAATAATAACACCACTGTCTTTATATATGGTTCTTAAAATACCTCTAACATGCATGAATGTAAAAAGTATTATTTTAAGACAGCCATGATACTGTTATTTTGCCTGGATGCCAAATGGAAAGTGATGGCAAAAGACTAAACTGGGTTTCACAGCAAATACATCCTTACCTACGGATACTGGTTTTTCTGTGGCACACCACGACTTTGGCATAGCTTGTGACCAGCAGTGAAACAGCGGTGACAGCCAGTGTGCATTTCTACAGCCAAAGGATTCTGAAGGGGACATCTCACTACAGTGCTATCAAAACTCACAACTACACAGAGCTCATTCTGGTCATCATGGATGTGGCCAGGCTGTACCATAATATTTCATGCCACGATGACACTGAAGCCTGAAGCTCTTTCAAGGAAAGAGACCCAAGAAAGAGACCCCATTTCACCCCAAGCACACTGCCGAAGTTAACTGGTTCACCCTCACCATCAAGGGCTTCACCCAAAACCTGACTACTTATTCTAGATGATCATACAGCAGTATTTTGAAATAAGTCAGCCCTCCTTCAACCCAGTTCCCACACCTATGCAGAGTCCCTTGACGTTGCTGAATTGATCTCCGTTACAGTATTCCCCCACTCATTCTCAACAAATCCTTCAAGGCTTCACCCTCTTCTGCACTCCTGTCCCACAGGGCTAAGTAGCCAACCACTCCTCTCTTCAAAAGGAAGAGGCTACAAACAAACCCACAAATGCTCTCTCAGTTTGCCATATTGCAGGAGTAAACTTACACCAGTTGGAAAATGTTTATGTTTACTCATCACAGCTGCAAGATCATTACTGCTGAAAGATAAAAGAAAACTTGACTTTGGTGCATGTTTTGTGCACAATTCTTTGCCAATAAATATTCTATTTTTTCAACTGCTGGAAAGATGACACAAACAGTGAGAAAAGGAAATGGAGGCAGGGGAACTTAAAATGAAAAAAAAAATCTTCCAAAAAGTAGACACAAGAGCAGATGTCATACTTTAATATATTAATATGGTTTAAAGAAAAAGCTGGCAGTCAGCTGATAGAATGGTGCAGTAGTAGCCTCCTTCAACCAAAGGTGAAGCAAAAGATAAGCTGGATCCATTCAATCTGATACCCTGACACGATGAAAAGTATCAGGCACATAAGTGTTCCTTGCAGACACAGGCAAAAAGAAAACTTATATGGGCAAATAAATGCTCTCAAGAATAACGTTAAGAAAACTGGCATCCCAACCCTGACACCTAGACAAGTATTTAGTAGGTGCACTTCATCTCTATGACCCTTCTGCAAAACAAATTGCAACTTTTAGGAATACAAATGCCCACAAAAAGTTCAGGTCTATGATGTCACCTCATCTGTTCCCAGATGAGTAACACCCTGGTAAAAGAGGGTTTCTAATGCTTTTGGGGAAGATGGCCTGTCATGGTTTAGGGCTGGGCTGGCCAGTAAATCCTGGACAGATGCTCTCTATTAACCCCTCTCACCTCCCCAGAAGAGAAGAGAGAATAAGGGAGAGAGATTTTACGAGTTGGAAAATAAAATTAACATTTAATAAAACAATAATACTAATACTACAGGATAATAATTTAAACAGGAAAATAACAAAATATATACAAATATGTATACACAAAACAAGTATCAAATCTTCCCCCTGCTCTCCCCCATGACAATTACATCACCAGAGGTTCTGCAGAGCAGGGCACTGGAAAAGTCTCAGTCTGGACCCAGCAGCAGGTGGGAGCAGGATGCAGGAACACACAAATCAGGACTGGAGGCAGACGAACCAGCAGGATTCTGCTCACACTTCAGCCATCACAGGAGCAGAATTGAGACGGGTCGAGACGGAAGGGTCAAGACCCTCGTGGTCCCTCAGCTTTATACTAAGTACAATGTATGTGGGATGGAATACCTCGTTGGTCAGTTTTGGGTCTGCTCCTCCCCATAGGTGCAGATACAGCACCCACGGTGAGAGAGTGGCCCTGTGATTATCACTTGTAGAAGTACACACTGTCTGCAAAAACATGCCTCCAGTTTCAGCAAGTACAGCCACTTAGAAGAGACTGAGCTGAAAATTAAGAATTAATTTAGTTATTTCTATTTAGTGATTTATTTAGCTCAAACCAGGACACGGCCAGATGACAGTTTTGGGACCCTTTTCCCAAACACTCTGGAGATGGTGGAAACTTACATCTCTACTAACTGGCCATGAACTGAGGTACCAGAAGGTCCCAGTCTTTCCTCTCACATGAATGCAGCTGAGAGTAGGTGGATGATACAGCTTCATCTAAGTGCAAAAAGAAGCAGGGCAAAGTAGGATGAGTTTTTACATTTTGGTTTCTAAAGCACTTTACACTGTCAAGATAGCTAAAGTATGATTCATCCTGAGGACTCATATCCTCTATTAGTGTGCATTCCTGACAGAGCCTGCAAGCTATTTAACTATGTTCTTCTAGCTTTCCAGTTGCAAACTGATTAGAGCAATCCTAAGTATGAAGAAAGACAAAAACGTACAATTACAGAGGGAAGTAGGGAAAAGAAAAACAGGAATGCAAGAGCTTAAGCAGAAGAATATTGAGAGAGAGACTTTCTACCAGCATTTTTCCTTGTATAGCCTGGTAACATACTGCCAGGCATACAAAGGCCCATCCCCATCCTCTGTATTATTCATGTGCAGAAGAATTCATTTACTGGAGAGAAGAGAAAAATATCATAGTAGTAGAGGAGCAAAATGAAAGTAGAAGAGAGAAACCCAAAGAAGAAAACCCTCAAAATACAGTCCTCAAAGTAAACATACGTCTGATAAGCAGTATCAGCTAGGAGTTCCTAACTAGGGTCATGTTTTAAGGAATATGAACTTGTGCTTCAATTTCTTACAAGAGCTAAATTTTATGTAGATTCTGTTACCAAACCTCCGGCTTCTTTTGCCTCTGGAATTTTTTAGTAAAAGTTAAAAGTTTTATTTTTTTTCTTTTCCTCCCACAGAAGTAGCTAAATGTATAATCTCACAATGTCTATGAAAGCTTGTCTTCTATACAAAAGGGTATTTCAGTGCGAGCTTTCACAAGTTACAGGTTTTCTAAGACTTTACAAATGTGTACGGCACCGTACAATGAGAAGCCACAAGGTTTTTCACGCAGGGAAGCATGCAGTCTAGAAGAAAGGATGGGAACTAAGAACAAATACTTCAGTTTGACAGATGAGCTTCAGAGAATCCTGCCATGGCAGTGAAAACGTGATCAGATAGCTCACTATCAACCCCCACACCAGAGTCTGCAGAAAGTAAGAGGTGTCCAGCTCTGTCTTTCCATCAGAGTCCAGCTGGCAAGATGATGCTGCTGGCTAAAATGGGTTTGAGCTGCGAACGCTGCTTGACATTCGAGCTAATTGGATCTAGCAGTCAGCTGCCACGCAAAGGCCGGTCACCTTTCCCAGACACACATTTGTTTTTGCTTCCCCAGCATAAGCGATTCAGGAACAAACTGTCCCCACCTACAAAACAGGTCATCTGCTAATTTGATTTCCTAAGCTCCTCAGCATGGGGCCAGGCCAGAACCAGGGCCAAGGAGTGGGGATGTACTTGGATGCTCAGCAGCAACTATCCAGTAACTGGGCTTAACCCTGCTGCCAAATTGCCCATGAAGGCAGATTCTGAACTGGAGCAAGATAGGCAGAAATCTCTGCTGGCTTCACTGCAGAAGACAAAAATCGGTTCAACTTCAGAAAGTTGTCTTCAACGCAGCAACCTGCTAGCTAAAAAGCTAGCAAAATCCACAGTATGGAATAATAGACTCTGACTCCTGATTTCTAGTCTAGAAAGTATGTAAAATAGGAACTCAAATTTGTAACAAACTTTGTAATTGTTATACAGACAGCAGTTAGCTGTAGTAATATCAACCC
Source organism: Mesitornis unicolor (assembly GCF_000695765.1). Lineage (NCBI taxonomy): Eukaryota > Metazoa > Chordata > Aves > Mesitornithiformes > Mesitornithidae > Mesitornis > Mesitornis unicolor. The sequence continues at coordinate 7,763 of NW_010186579.1, read as the reverse complement.
AATGATGAAATTCATACACTTGTCAGAAAAGAAAGAGGTTTGCTTTCATTTCACCACTGACAGGAGCAGGACCAGGAACTCGGTCCAACTGTTGATGTCACTCCTGTGGGTTTTCCACTTCCAGAGAGAGCATTTGCATGAAACAGAACTTCAAAATACAAACTGCAGATGTTTCTTATTTCACATTTGGCACACAGACTACATATATTACCTCACGCCTGCTACGCTGGCTTGCCTCTTTGTCTTCGGACTCAATGCACTATTCACCCCACAGAAACACAACTTTATACTCCGAGTTTCCATTCACTTCCATACAGTGACTGCAGAGGAGAAGGCTACCTTTTAAACTTGGAAAGTTTATTGCAATTTGAAGAGAGGAACGTCTAGGAAAATAAACACATTAAGTTATGCTTAAAGTTAATATAAACTTCAAACACCAAGCCCTCAAGACTTGCAGCCAGTTCCTAGAGACTGTTAAAATGCTGTGCACCTGTAGGTGACCAGCTGAATTCTTCTCCTAGCAAGAAAAAGCAAATGATTACAGATCATCATCTGTGTCTCAGCCCTTCTTGCAGCTTAGCTTCATTGGCATACAAAACCATGATCAGCCAAGTTTTCCTCCAAATTCTTTGTCATTACCCCATTTTTCTTACAGAATTACCTTTGCCCTCCCTCTGTTTAGAGTCAATTCAATCTTCTCCAAGCATGGCAGAAAGTAATCACAGCTGCTACAGTGAGTCCAAAACTACTAAATGGTTTTAAGCAGCTCTCACACTTAGCAAAGCAGATCAAATAAAAGAGTCCGGCAATCTTACTTTGAAAAAAAATTCTCTCCTCCTTGTAATTAGATATCAGATCTAAAGAAATGAAGACAGAGACCAAAAAATAAAAATAATTTCACTTTAAAAATGTGCTCAAGTACAACGCTAGAAGGTTTTTTCCATCATTTTGCAAAGAGGATGAGTGTGCATTAGTGTATGGATGTACCAGAGACCAAGCCTCCAGACTGCAGTTTTAGTGCTTGCTAACAGAAGCGCACACATCATGTAAAGGAGTTCCTGCATTGCTGCATTTGGGTTAAAAGGATGAAATCCTGGCTTTGCTTAAGTCATTCAGAGATTTTCCTTACAACTTCCAATGCTCATGTCACAAGGCACAACTTTTCCTTTCCCCAATCTCAGCTACTCAGCATCTACGTACACCTATTCAATACAAGCAAGGGCCATACTCTGAAATGTAAAAAGAACGAGCAGTAGCTAAAAATGAAATCCTTCACGTTGCACAACATCAAGCCTACCTAGGACACTTCCAGACAAAACCAGTACTTCTTGTGTTTCCATCTTCACAATGACAATCACTTTTGATGTGAAACTTGACATTTCGGTAATTCTACTGACCATACAAAAGCCCTTGTTCAGTCTTGCATTTCAGATGAAGAAACGAAGAGAACAGTTAAGACCATAACTGTTAGTTTTGTCTTCCAGAAAGTCTCTAGCAAAAGTGATTAAGTTTAAAGTAATGGTATGTTCAATGCCTTTTAGTGCTTCTAGATGGGTCACTATATTCCCACTTTGTTTTCTTATTACCCACAGAACCATCAGGCCTTTGATCAGTGGCAGTCACTGAACTTTTATACAAAGCATTAATTCTCAACCATAACAACGCCTCCAAAGGTTCAGAATTGCCAAAAGGTATAAATAGCTTTGCTGCAGAGTAGGCATTCAGGGGAGAAGATACCATCTTCTAAAGAAATACAGACTTGAAATAAAAGTCTTATTTATTCTGAAACATTTGAAAAAGTTGCAGCTTTGCACACCATCTGGAAACTATGCTACAAAAGGAATAAGGCAGACATTAAAAACATAAGGATACCTTATAAGGAATCTCAGATCTGACTCCAGGACGATTCAAGAATGTTTCTTGTCTGAATACTACACCACCAGTCTCTTAACATATCAGGAAGTTGAAAGTTTGAAAAGCATCATTTACTTTTCCCCTTGCATTTGCTAATTCTCCTTCAGGTATTTTAACGCATAAAGAGGCAGCATGACTTCTCCTTGACACTACTCGCACTGCCCTTCCTCAGCAAGACTGAGGCAGCCTCCTGCTACCTCTCCAGCAGTTACCCATCATTCTGGACCCATTTCAACCTGTATGCAAGCCCGGTCATTGGTGGAAGCTACACTGTCCAGTGGAATTAATATCACTTTTTCCTGATCCTCTCCTTTAATCTTCCTTGGCCTTCAGGGTAAGTCTGAGGATTAACTATGCACTTCCTGATGTCATCAGCAGTGGCGAAGCAAGTCTGCACTAGGAGATTTTTGACTGAAGAGCCGACCCATTTGACCCCAGGTATTCTGCACCGGCCTGACACAGCACAGATGCTTCCTGCAGTGATGGCTCACACCAGGGTCAGGCAACTGTAAATCCCCCCTCCAGCATTTATTTAACTTTACTATTCCCCTGGTCCAGCTACCTGAACTGGCGTGTCGTAAGGCTGAACAAGCGCTAGAGTGAGCACGTGAGAAGCAGTAAGGACATATGAGCAGAGGTACCCAGAATGGTATGGAGTAACTGCCCGCCAGATTACCTTAGCTGTAAAATGAAATCATGTCCTGCAATCAACCCACATATACCCCTTCAGGCAAAAGAGGGAGTCTACCTGTCACATCTTTTCAGTGACTAGCACACCTTGACAGAAAAAAGGAAAAAAAAATCTCAACGCCTGACCTTCTTTTATTCCCGTTGATGCCTCCTTTTACAAAGGGGCCATTTGAACCTTAAAAAACTGCAAAGATCCCTGGGGAATGAGGACAGAAAGATGCAGTGCCACTTACAGCGTGGCTGGCTGAGGAGAAATAGGTCACTTGAGTGTAGCTGTGCAATCAATAGGATGTTCAGGCCCAGGCAACCCAGCCAGATGCTGCAGTGAACAGTGCCTGGGGAAAGCCAGCATCCTCAAGGGCGACTCCATGGGGGTCAGCAGTTCCACATGAGGGATGATGGGTCAGGGCTAACACAAACATAAGCACACTTGTGAGCCTGTTTACACAACGATAACTGGTAAGCGATCTCCCTCTCTTCATCTCAACTCGCAGGCTTTGAGAGCAAATACACTGAACATGTTTTAAAGCTTATCACAACCACAGTAAGATGGTTTTACTGTTAGTGTACAATTTCATGACACATTTGGGCATCTGAGAGACTACTGACAACCACAACCAGGTCAGCAGTTTTTCAGCCAAAAAACAACCAGCACAGGAATTTACGATTAGTTTAACTCTCCAACTATTAAACCACCAGCAAGTTCTAAGATAAAACAAGCACCCAAAGAGCACAGAAGGCAGGGCAATTGATATTGAACAAGTGTTGTACTATCCCTCTTTTCCTTAACTAATCTGTCTACAGCAAACAGGCTTTGCTTCCAGCAATAGCAGATTATCACCATTGGCTACAACCTCAAGTCATGCAAGAATTATTTGATTTCTGAGGCTTTCAGCTGTTCTTACCACCATGATTGTTACCGTGTCTGGCAACCTCTCCATATTTTGAAACACATGGGTTCTTTAACAGGTATTAAATGCCCGGCTAAAAACTCTGCCTAAATAACTGGCAACTGTAACAAGCAATATTTTGTGGTCATCAATCCTAGGTGTTCTTTAGAGAAACTACAGGTGCTCTTATCCTAACCAGCACTTCTTTCACCACCACCCCCCAGTGCAGACATGACGGCTTGGGCTGCTTTTTACTATATACTTGTTCTGTACAACTGTTTAGAATTAACACATTCTTCTCAAAATCATTAAACTAATTACTACTTCCTTTCACTAAAAGTTTTAAAAGCGCAGAATTACTGAAACCACAAGTCTATGTTCAGCCAGTAAAGGTTTAAACATATAGTGAACATACAAGGGACTGGAACAACTCCTAAACCCCAAGACCAACAATGTGATAGACCCTCACATCCATCACTCTTCTCTCACAAAGCAGTTAAGACATTCATGTTTTGTACATATTCAAAGAGTGGATACTACATCCATAAAAGTGAATCATTTGGATGTACGGAAAAAAAAAAAGGCAGTGTTTTCAATGAGAAGCAAGTAATTTCTGTTCAACACTGCTCAAATACAGAATGTCACTTCACATCATTGCAATCGGCGAGAGACAGCAGAGGCCACTCTCGCAGCTGGAACACTGCACTTCTAAGCTCAGGTAACCACTCTGTAGAATGCATCATATACATACCATACACACGCACTTATAACTGGTAAACCATTTTAAGTCTACCCTTGGTAACACTAACTCGCTCTTTATTAGTCTGCAAAGATAAACCTGCCTTCAAGACATCCCTAGAGCTGTCACAGCCCCAGCTGCAGACCAATAAAGCTCATTACAGACAAAACCAGTAGATTTCTCTCCACAGCTGCACCCCAAAGGATGAAAAAGCATGTTCTCATCCTTGTCCTCCCCACCCTGCCTGTATTGTGAAACAGCCTGTGAACCCCGTGGGTACCCCAAGGAGGCAGCACCCTGCAGATCCTACCATGTGTCATGGCCTTATTGCTGCAGACACTTTGATTGTGACATCCTTAAATAACCTGGCAGACCCATGCGTGTCCCACTGCCCACGACAAGGGTCAAGTACGAGAATGAAGGGGATTGCTGGGATTTGCCTTACGAACACATTGCACTGCCAGGGCTCCAGGAGCAGAGGGGTACAGGCTCATACTTTTAGGGAGTGTCAATCACACCCTTTTGAGCACCTTCTGGTCTTCACCACTTCATATTTTTGTCACCTAAACAGTTACTATTGGCCAAGTTTCAGCAGTGGTCGACCATTGGTAATACCAGACAGCAGAGAGCAGCCTGACTACAGCTGGTACAGCTTACTAGAAGTAACACACTCTTGTTATTTCATTTTAAAGTGCGGTTGTGTCACTTCTCATGGGCATCTGCTGGACACGCATTGCATGACTGCATGCCTCAGAGGAACAACACACCTAGTGAATACTTCACAGCCTTAAGAGAGTTACCAACCAACTGCGCATTTCAAAGGTGGGTCCAGATGAATAAGCAAAGAGCTTGAAACCCATCACTGCAATTATTTAAATTCTTGCAGCACAACAGGAAACTGCTGTCTTTATGGAGGTATAAACTACACTCCAAGGTTTTCATAAAGAGCTAAATGTGTACAAGAAGGACAAAAGATTAAGTCAATCATATACATTCCAAATATAGCAATTTAATTTTCCAGGACACGTTCTGAGACTCCTAAGCAGCTGAATTTAGTTTGCATGGGCAGCAAACTTTGACATTAAATCCACTGGTTAAACAAGAAGCATCCAAAGAAAATAGTAATAAATTAAAAAAAAATAATCTCAGTGGCATATGAACAAGGCAGCACATTTTTTACAGAGAATGCACCCCTAATGAACTGAAGAGCAAGAACAATTTGGAAATTACAATAGGGAATAAAACTGAAGGTCATAAACCAAATACTCCCAGAACTGTCCTTGCCTGTTACATTTTAAGAAAAACAGAATTAATTTGCATCTATTACTGAAAACCTGGTAACTCCCCTGGGTAAGCAGTGACAGAATTCTTCTGTAAGCACCTACCTTTGTAAGGCAACCGAAAGATTTTTTTTAAAAAATATGACTTCTAAATACTCATATCCACAGATAACTATAATACAACTAGCAAAACAGAACGTGTTTCAGTAATAAACGCAGCTTAACAAGAATACAGAGGCATTAACTGTTATGTTCCCACTCCAATATCTAAAAGACAAGTCAGAATCCATAGCAAGTAGCTGCTATTGAAGAATTAAAATGTATTTTGGCAAAAGAAATTTTCCTTCAGCTTGAAAAATGAATATTTAAATGTCTGCTCCTAGTAGGACGCTACTGCTCTGTGACAAAATACTTTTCCCATTGACAGCTTGCTTCCTTCCCAAACAAACAAAAAAAAAACCAAACAAAAAAACCCCAAAAATGAAACCTGGCAATAATAAAATAGCACAGGATCTTAGCAGCCATCACCCCTTCATTAAAATGCCTGCATAGAGCTAATTAACTTCCTCCTCTTCAGAGGGATTATGAACCCCACTAAACAGCTTCTCAACTCTTTCAAAGTAAAACTGATGAAGGGACTACTGCGCTGGAAATTACAATATATAGATCATATCTCAAGGTTAAACCTTTAGCTACTTGCTGCCTAATTAACCCCCACCTTCTGTTAGGCTCTCTTATCTCAAGTCAGAGACTTTTCTAGCAGTTTTGCTACTGCTTATAGATAAACCATACATTCTGAACCTCACCGTAACCTTGAGTATTTAAAGAAAGGAGGGGATGGGAGAGGAAAGCAATACACAAAATTAGTTCTAAAATTTTAAAGACTATTCTGAAACATCCATCCAATAACTGACTGATCAGAATTGCTGACAAACTCAACATAGCACTAAAACACTTTATCTGACCCCAAACAAAAGGGATGACGCAGTAATGTATGGCGTAATCCAAAGTTTTCTAAAACAAATGTAAAAACAATCATCGCCAGTCTTCAGAAAGGTCTGAAGTTAGTGCCAGTCGAACCTGTGCTATAACCTTCTAATATTTCTGCCCTAAGCACAAATAACCAAAAATTGAAACACCCTAAACTCCTGCAGTTTCCATCACATTAACTGAAATCTCTGCACCTAGTTTTCTGAATACCCAGGATCTTTGCAAGCTGTAGCACAAAGATAATGCAACTCCATTCTTTTTCAGGAAGCGTTAAAAAAACCACCCCAACAACAAAACACAACTCCACAACACTTCAACCAGGCAAACGTGTCATACATAGAAATTAATAACTTCATAATAGTACAGAAAACAAGAACAAAGTCGTCTTTCACATTATAGGGACCAAACATTAGACTACTTGTAGAGATCCAGGCAGCTGCTGAGAACGTCTTAGCAGCTCTTGTATTTGCAAGAAAAACCCTGTCAGTAGAAAGCAAAACAATCCTATCATTTAAATATATCAACTAACTGTATGCACAGTATGCAGTCATATTTTGCAATCCCCAAATTAAAACATGAATCCAAATTTCTGAAGGGAAAAAAGAAATTATCCCAACAGTTAAAAAAATTACTGCAAGACTTGTAACAGCAGAGCCAAACCACAGACTTTCATAGTGATCAATTACTTCAATAAGTCAATATATCACAAAATATTTGCAGGAACTCTGCCAGATTACAGCAGGTGATATAGTTGGTAATATATTCAAATCCTGAAAAGAGCATACAATAGTCTGTACCCAGTCTTACCTGCCCAAAATAAATGCTCATACAGCTCTGCAATCAATTCATTTATTTTTGCCAGTTTTGACCGCCTTTACAGTTGAAAGTCAGCCCCTTGCCTAGATAGGGCATCTCCCCAGTAACGACCTAACTACAAGCATAAAATTTCAACGTATCCCCGCCAACCTGCCGGAACTAGGCTCTAATTAATACAGACACAGAAAAGCGGTGAAAGAAAAAACTAGGGCTCGACCGCTCGCTTTCAGTCTAAATTTAAAAGAAAATGCATAAAGGGAAGCACGCTTCCAACCTCTGCCTAAAGGTACCCTGACAAAACGGGAAGGGGGAAAGCCCAAAACAAGGAAGAGGATTATGTAGGTTAAGCTCAGCTTTTGCGATCCGCTGTAAGATCCAGCTAAATAAACACCGAGCCCCCGGACAGACGGCCCCGATGGGCCCAGGCGGCGGCGGACTGGCCCC
>NW_010186578.1:4906-9713 GCF_000695765.1 Mesitornis unicolor | reverse complement strand
CCATTAACGCCCTTTTCTCTTCCAGCCATGCGGTCTGCTCCTCTGCGGGGTTCAGGTAGGCACCGTCGAGGAGAAGCGTGGGGGGCTCTGTGGTTTGCAGATGTGTGAGGTCACCTCCCGTTTTTCCAGATCACCAAAAGAATTACAAAAAAACCATACGCCAGATGTACAGCCACATAAAGGAGCAAAACGCCCGGGTGGGCGATAATGTGAGCCTGAACGCCAGGTACTCGAGGCTGGTGATCGTCAACAAGCACCTGGACAAAGAGCAATGGAAGCACAGGTTTGTGGCCACGGGACAGAGGCACGCGGAGATCACGAAGGAGCAAGCAAACTCCTCCATCGCTGTTGATGACCTCTTCAAGCCCTGCCCCGATGGCTGGACCCCCAAGGTTGTCCTGCTCCTGGGAGCTGCGGGTGTGGGCAAGACCATGACAGCCTGGAAGATCATGCTGGACTGGGCCTCTGACAAGGCGTTTGCAGAGTTTGACTACGTCTTCTACATCCACTGCCGGGAGGGCAACCTCCTCACCAGCCAGGCCAGCATGGCCGATCTCATCACCCAGTGCTGTCCCGGCAGCTCTCTCTTGGTCGCCAAGATCATGAAGAAGCCAGAGAGGCTCCTGTTCGTGATCGATGGCTTCGACGAGCTCCCGTTTTCCTTCAACCAGCCTAAGACCGAGCTGTGCTCCCAGCTCTACGAAAAGAGTCCAGTGGAAATCACCCTGAGCAGCCTCCTCCACAGGAAGTTACTGCCTGAGAGCTCTCTGCTCATCACCATGAGGCCAGCTGCCCTGCAGAAACTGCAAAAGTGCTTGAAGGGTGAGCGCTACGCCGAAATCCTGGGCTTTTCAGAGGTGGAGAGGAAGGAGTATTTCTATAAGTTTTTTGAAAACACCGAGCAGGCCACCACCGCCTTCCAATTCGTCAGAGGCAATGAGCCGCTCTTCACCATGTGTCTGGTGCCCATCGTGTGCTGGATCGTCTGCACCGTCGTGAAGCAGCAGCTCAGCTGCACCAGCAGGCTCACCCGAAGCCTGAAGACGACAACGGGGGTCTACATCCTCTACCTTTCCTCCCTGCTCCACAATCTGAGCGACCGACTGAAGCCAGGCATGCCCAGGATGCTCAGGAGGCTGTGCTGCCTGGCAGCTGACGGCATTTGGAAGCAGAAGGTCCTCTTTGAGGAGAAGGAGGTGCAGGGCTATGCGTTGGACCAGAAAGAAGCCCTCTCACTCCTCCTCAATGAGCATCAGTTCCAGGAGGACTTTTGCATCAGCACCTACAGCTTCAGCCACCTCAGCTTCCAGGAGTTTTTTGCGGCGCTCTTCTACCTGCTGGAAGACGATGGGGAGTTGCAGAACCCCCCCAGCGGTCCCAGCAGGGATGTGAAGAAGCTGCTGGACAGCTACAGCTACTCCAAGAACTACTTCATGCTAACAGTGCGGTTCCTCTTCGGGCTCTTAAACGAAGAATGCAGGAGGAAGCTGGAGGAGCTGGGGCTTAAAATCGCACCAAGAATTAGGCAGGAATTAATGACATGGCTTCAAACCAGGCAGAAAACGCCCCTAGCTCTTCTGATGGAGCAGACAACAGTGATCCGCGAGCTGGAGGTCTGCCACTGTCTGTATGAGCTCCAGGATGAGCATTCTGTGATGACCGCCTTGGATTCTTTCAATGGGTTGTACCTACGAGGGCTCAACCTAAACCGCTTCGACCAGCTGGTCCTCTCCTTCAGTGTAAAAAACTTCCTCAAGCTGGAGTCTCTCGACCTGGGGCACTGTTCCTTTCTGTGGGATGACCCCGAGGACAATGTGAGCCCGCAGCCGGCCAAGCAGCCCTATCGGTGCGTAGGGTCCTGAGCTGCAAAGCAGGGAATCCCTATCCCTTAGAGTGCAAAAAAAGCTGTGATGACCCCATGGAGGAGCCTGCAGCAAGGCTGGTCCTTCCGCTGCTCCTGGCAGTTCAGCAAGGGGGTATGAGTCTGGCCTAGGGAGACAGCTGGCAGGCAAGAAGCAATATTGGAATGGGGATAGGAATAGGAATAGGAATAGGAATAGGAATAGGAATAGGAATAGGATCAGGAGGAGAGGAGAGGAGATACAATAGGAAATGAATAGGATTAGACAAGGATAGGATTAGACAAGGATAGGAATAGGAATAGGAATAGGAATAGGGATAGGGATAGGGATAGGGATAGGGATAGGGATAGGGATAGGAATAGAAATCTCGTCTTTGTTTCCAGGGGAAAACAGCAAGAGGAGGAGAAGCAGTCACCCATGCATCTGCTCTGTCAAGCCTTGGAAAAATCAGGCTGTAGCTTGAAGACATTAAGGTACGTTGCTTTTCTTTGCTGTGTGAAATGGGAAAACAACCAAACCCCAGCCGGCCTGGCCTGGTCTCCTCTCTGCACAGGGAGGATGACTGTGTGCTGCCCAGCTCACTGCACAGCAGGGACGGGCTCTTCTGCTTCTGAGATGCCAGCCTGGCTTGTGGCCATCAGCAGTGGCAGCCGTGTTAGAGAGGGGTTGGTCGGTGCATCCACACAGCAAGGCAAGCCCCGTGGCTCCTCTCTGCATCTCTCTTGCAGGTTTATCCAGTGCCAGCTCACGGCCGCTTGCTGCGGAGCTCTGGCCCCTGTTCTCAGCACAAACCCCAACCTGACGGAGCTGGTCCTGGATGGGAATGAAGAGCTGAGGGATGGCGGCGTGAAGCTGCTGTGCCAGGGGCTGAGGCACGGCGCCTGCCAGCTGCAGATCCTGCGGTATGGGGTGTCACCAGCTGCAGGAGGCTGCAGTGCCCCTTGTGTCTCCTCCTTGTGAGCCTGGAATAGGGAGTGAAAGAGAAAAAGAAACGGGAAAGGCCCATTTACTGATGCCAAATACAGCCCGAGGCATCGCAGACCTGCTTGTTGCAAGGGCCTAAACCTTACCATTGCCTTTTCCATCAGTATAATTTAGCTCCACCTTTTAAAATGAATGAAAAGACCCTGCAGCTGTGGGTCTTTTCAGGGGCAGGGCTGGCCACACACCATGCAGAAACATGGAATTGCAGAAAGCCTTCTACCCCACAGACCTTCTGGGGATGAACCACCACCTTGGTGGTGTCTGCATTTTCCCTGTCATTTTTTGGGAGGTGGGTGTTTCCATTTCCCCCTGGTATAGACTCAGCCTGGACAAAGAGATTTGAAAGAGAGAATCTCACTGCAACTTCAAAAGTGAGGTGGATTAGTCCATCCATTCAAGCAATATTAATTGTATGCCCTCAGACCTTTACTCTCCGCTTGAGCAGATGCTGTTGATTCTCCTTACAGAGAGAGTGCGTCAGAGTTTGAGGATTTGGGTTGTTTTGCACTCTGGAACACAGTTGAGATGCTCTCAGCATCACTGAGCCAAGGGATGTCAAACAGGGAAACTCAGCAGTGAACACCAGACATGGGCACGCCAGCTTTGGGAGAGGGTTGGGGAGAGGGCAGTGAGCTGCTCCCCTCCCGTTTCCAACACAGGGTCCCCAGAGCCACTGCAGGAGCCACCTCCATGCTCAGGCAGGGGACACTGGCCAGGTCTCCTCCGGCCTGGGATGGTGGCACCAAAGGCCGCAGTGTCCTCTCTCACCATCGCTCCCGCAGGTTGGGCTGCTGCAACCTGACAGCCACCGGATGCAAGGACCTCGCCACCATGCTGGGCAGCATGGCCAGCCTGGAGGATCTGGACCTGAGTGACAACCCCTTGGAGGACAGCGGCGTGTGGGAGCTGTGCAGGGCGCTGGCGAGACCCGGCTGCAATGTGAAAAAGCTCTGGTATGGGGTGTCGGGCTGGCAGGTCCTGCTCTGCTCCCAGTAGATGCCTTTCAGGTTGGATTGCAGACGGGTGTGTAGGATGCTGCTCTGCTTCACCTCACTCCCTCTGGTCCTCCCTAATTAAACAGCCCAGCCACATCGCTGTGCTCAAAAAGCAGAGGGTGCTTTTCAGAGAGAAGTGGCTGCAGGGAGTCAAACCCGACATCCCTTCCCTGCTCACTGTCCCCCGTGCAGGCTGTGGCAATGCCTTTCAGGTTGGATTGCAGACGGGTGTGTAGGATGCTGCTCTGCTTCACCTCACTCCCTCTGGTCCTCCCTAATTAAACAGCCCAGCCACATCGCTGTGCTCAAAAAGCAGAGGGTGCTTTTCAGAGAGAAGTGGCTGCAGGGAGTCAAACCCGACATCCCTTCCCTGCTCACTGTCCCCCGTGCAGGCTGTGGCAGTGCCGGCTGACGGAGGCGAGCTGCAGGGCTCTTGCTGAAGTGCTCCCTGTCAGCCCCAACCTGATGGAGCTGCACCTGGGGGACAACGATCTGGGGGATGGCGGAGTGTGGCAACTGAGCCAGGGTCTGCGGGATCCTGCCTGCCGGCTACAGACACTGAGGTGAGGGGGTCCTGGGGGCTCTGGGGGCTGGGAGGATGCTCTTGGCAGGGCTCACCTGCCTCTCACCTGTGCTCACCCCATGAGTGTCCTTATGGCCAGTCACCATCCCTCTCCAGGGCCATCTGGACATCTTCAGGTGGATGCCCTAGCTTTGGTAGGCAAGGTGCTGACAGCTTATAAATATAAATTATGTATTTATTAGCTAGATAAGATTATTTATTTTCATCCAGGTGCTTTTAAACCTGAGCTTTTTACCCACTTTTCCTCTATGAACAAGCCCCATATCACCCATCCCCTCCCTGCTCACAGCTCTTTTGAGCTCTGGTGGTGATGCTGAGCTCAGGGGAGGGTTGCAGTGCTCCTGTATTTCTGGGTGGGAGACATGCCCCTGGGTGGGTGATGT
>NW_010186578.1:2113-4842 GCF_000695765.1 Mesitornis unicolor | reverse complement strand
GAGGAACCCCTTGCCACTGGCTGGTGCCTTCAGGGAGCTGCTCCCTTTAACTCCAAGAGTCAGGGAGAGAAATCCTATGAGATTTGGGAGGAAATGCAGAAGCACAGTACACTGAGAGCAGGGGAAGTTTCTCTCTGTTGAGGAGTCCTGGGGACATTGGTCCTGGGGCAGGGGTGCAGCTGGGGGCTGTGGGCACTGTCCCTGCAGGTCAGCGGGCTGCTGGGTTGAGGGGCGTCTGTGACGATGTCCCTCTCCTCTGCCTGTCCCCCGTGCAGGCTGGGGCGGTGCCGGCTGACGGAGGCGAGCTGCAGGGCTCTTGCTGGAGTGCTCCCTGTCAGCCCCAACCTGATGGAGCTGCACCTGGGGGACAACGATCTGGGGGATGGCGGCGTGCGGCAACTGAGCCAGGGCCTGCAGGATCCCGCTTGCAAGCTGCAGACACTGAGGTGAAGGGCTCCGGGGGCTGAGAGATGCTCTCAGCAGGGACTACCTGTTGCTTGTCCCCATGAATGTCCTTATGGCCAGTCACTGTCCCTCTGTGGGGCAGTTTGGGCATCTCTGGGGAGGTGTCAAGGGCTTAGATAGGCAAGGTGCTGATAGTTTAAGAATACAAAACCATTCATTAGCTAGATGAGACTATTTCTTCTCATACAGGTGAGGTAACCGGGATTTAAAGCTCTCCCAAGCGCAACACCAGCACGCTCACTGCCCCAGCTGTGCTCATTCCATCCACCAGCACATTTCAGTGCACAGAGAGAGACATTTGCTCCTGGAAGGGCATCCCAATAGTATTTTGTGGTTGTGAGAATCAGTCAGAGGGTTCTCCAGTCATGAGGAAGTCCAGTCCTGCCCCCCTGCAGGAACATTGCCCATCCTAGGGAGATGATATCCAGCTCAGACACCTTGCAAGAAGCCTGGAGCAAGGCTTTGGTGTGAGTCCCCTCTGGAAGCTGTTCCCAGGCATCCAGAGGACGTGGGGCAGTGGGTAGGCAGCTCAGGCGTGGTTTCTCCCTATGAAGGACCACTCATGAAATGTCCCTCCCTGTCCTTTCTCCCAATGCCCCCCTGGCAGCCTGTGGCAGTGCCGGCTCACTGGCGCCTGCTGCAAGGACCTCTGCGCCACGCTGTGCACCAGCCGGAGCTTGGAGCATCTGGACCTGAGTGAGAACAACCTGGGCGATGGCGCCGTGCAGCTGCTGTGCGAGACCCTGGGGCATCCCGCCTGTGTCTTGCGGCAGCTCTGGTAAGGGACCTTCGACTCCTCTGGCCACAGAGCTGCTCCCCGTGGGGACTGGGACCAAGCGTCTTGGGACAGCGCGGTGCTGGGCAGCTCGATCTGGAGAGCATCGTGCCAGCAGCCAGAGCCGGTGCTGCCTCCTGCCAGGAAGCAGCAGCTGCCCTGCCATCCCCTGCAGCTCTGCCAGCTGCTCACAGCTGGAAGGGGTGTGATCAGACCCCCTTTCTTCCTAAATGCCTTGGGACACGCTGCTGAGGCACAAAGCTGGGGGAATACACTTCGTAAGCCTCAAAGCAGGCAGCAGAGATGGTTGCTTCATGTGATGGCACTTTTCTCACCCCAAGGTCGGCCTTGCTGGTGCCAACTCCTTGTGCTGGGTGGTGGGCAGAGGCAAGGCAGGGGTTGGCATGACCTTCTTTCTGGCTATGCGATGGCATGGCTAACAGTCAATAGCTTGGGTGGATTCAACCTATTTCCTTCTGCTCTTCAAAGGCTGGAGAATTCCGGATTAAACGAAGAGACATCACAGAAGCTGGATGCTTTGAAAGAAGTAAAACCCAGCCTGAATATAGGATACATTTGTCAAAAAAAACCCACTCCCAAGCCAAGCTGAGCCTCCTCCAAGGTCCTGGGTGCGTGGGAAGGACCAGAGACAAGATCCTAGGAGAAGGGATGAGGCAATGGGTGAATCTGGACCTTCAGTGCTTGGTCCCTGGTGTTCGGAGTGCCCAAACCAGACTGTAGCTGCAGCGATTTTTCTTGACTACTCCTGGTTCATTTACTGTTTCTCTATTTGTTTGATCCCCCAGTTTCCAAGGTCTCCTCCTCCTCCTTTTTTTGGCCATGTTATTGTGAAGAATGCTTGTGTTATGCATATGTTAAATAAAGATCCCTCCCAGAAATATCACCACACTGTGACCTTTCCGTTGACTCCTGTATCAGCAGCAATGGCCCAGGACACTCCCAGGGTCCAGGCAGCCAGAAAGGAGAGGAATGGTTACACCTCTGCTTCTGACGGGTGGTCAAAGCCATCGGTCACTAACAGGAGCTCCTCCAGCATCTTCAGCACATTGGCACAGCTCTTGGTTTGCAGCCTGAAATGGTCCCTGCTCCCTGCAGCATCCTTCTGGCCCCTGGCACAGGCTCTTGCAGCCCCCAGCCAGGCAGATCGGCTGCGGTGATGTCTGGGGCAGGACCTCCAGCCTCTCAAAAGAAAAAATGGTTTACTGTATCTGGAAACGGGGCTGAGGGTGGTGCCGGTGGCCATATATCTTCCTGTGCCTGGGAGCAACGGGGATGGCAGTGGATAGCGTGGGCTCACCCTGAGTCCTCTCCTGGCCCCCATTGCCGAGCATGCCTGTGGGTCTTTCCAGCCACCGGCTTTTGCCGGAGCACTGGGGTTGACCGGTGGTTGGTGGAGGGCTGGGGCTGCAGCGAGGGATGGGGTGGTCCAGTTTCAGGCTGCCGGTGAGGCCCCATCCCTGTGCTGGGG
>NW_010186578.1:314-2052 GCF_000695765.1 Mesitornis unicolor | reverse complement strand
CAGCCGCAAGAGCCAGGGGCCGCAGTGGCAGCACAGCACCGTGCGGCACCGCGTCTGGCATCGGGCACTGCCGCCAGCCCCGCGCTGGGGACAAAGTGCCCTGTGGGTGCTGCTGGGCACATCGCAAAGCAGGGCCAGTGCCCGTCCGTCCTGCAAAACCTCGCTGTGCACGGCTTAAATATCCACCCACATTGGAGCAGTGACATCAGCGTTGAGCAGGGGCTTTCAGTTTCCCCAGCATCGCTCTCAAGATGTTAGACTAGTCCTTAACCTTTTTTTACAAGAAATGCTCCACAGCCATCAATGAGTTTGCACTAATTCAACCCAACTTGAATGGCGCTGCTGCAAGATGGGTAAAACTCAGGGAAACAGGAGGATGCCGGGATCCTGGCAGTGGTGGGGCTTGGTCTGACTTTGGTTTGGGTCTCTCTCCATCCTTTGGCTCATGCTCTTTGTAACCACAAGCTGCTGGCAGAAATCCCAAGCCTGAAGTGGCTTTTGGAGTCAACCACGGCGCCTCCATGCCCAGGTGGGGTGCTACGACTTTGAAATGTTTTGTAATCCCCTCAGCAGGTTTTGCTCTTGTGGGATCTGTGGCCAGGCTGCATGGGACAAGGCTGCCATGAGGGTGGCTTGAGCTTTCCCTCTGGGGTATTCAATATTTCTCTGCAACCACCGCAAATGCCGGTGCTGCTGCGCTGGAGCCGTAGGTGGGGCAGCGCCTGCTCTCGGTTTCTTTTCACACCCTGCACGTTGTTGTCTCTTGCAAAGTTGCTTCGGGGGCATTTTTGCATTTCGGTCTCAAAAAAGTTGGGTTTTTTTTTAAAAAACAACATTTTTTAAAACCCGCACGTAAATGGTGCTGGGGGCAGATTTCAGCTCAGATTCAGCCTGAATTTCCCTTTCAGGACTGCTCCTCAACCTGCTCTTTCCCCTGGCAACAGTTCTGGTGGATTCCACTAGATTTTAGGTCCATTACCGGTAGAGTAGCCCAAGATTTTGAAGCTTTTTTCTTGATGAAAATGTCCGTGATGTGACCTGTTCCCACCACAGGACCCTGCTGCCTGGCCCTTCCCTGGAGGTGGGACACCAGG
Source organism: Mesitornis unicolor (assembly GCF_000695765.1). Taxonomy (NCBI): domain Eukaryota; kingdom Metazoa; phylum Chordata; class Aves; order Mesitornithiformes; family Mesitornithidae; genus Mesitornis; species Mesitornis unicolor. Next base: position 958 of record NW_010186578.1, on the reverse strand, counting down.
ACTGATGTTCGACTCCATGGTGGGATGAATGTCAAGGAGAAGGTACAAAAGCCACCACTTTTCCTCCACCTGGCCCAGCCCTGTCTGTTTTGGCTCCTCAGCACATCCCAAGCTGAGCAGGACTCAACACAGCTGAGCCACCCCAACTGGGCACTGAGGGCTCCGGGTCTTAAGGAGCCAGGGTGAAGAAGAAAAGAGAAGACAAGGGTAAAAAAAAAGGAGGTGCAGAAAGGATGTGAAGTGTGAGAACCTGTGAGGGAAGGAAACAGCAGCATGCCTTGAAAGTGAAACTGCCCAGACGGGAAATCGAAGCACTTGTGCAGCTCACAGGCTCCGTTTTGCCCAGGTGATTAAAGTCTCCAGCCATCCCTGCAAACCCGGCCAGCTTGGTGGCACTGCACGGTGGGTCCCATGCAGGTGAAGCAGCCTGGCTCCAGAGCAGGGCTGGCTGCCTGGCTGTGACCCTGGTGGGACACTGGCTGTCCTTGTCCAGGTGAGGACACCGATCTCCAGGTAGGGACGCTGCTTTTCTGGTGAAGACGTTGCTCTTCTGGTGAGGACACTGCTCTCCTGCTAGGTCCACTGCTTTCCTGGTGGAGTATGGCCCTCCTGGTGGGGACATGGCTCTACCGGTAGGGACATTT
>NW_010186578.1:0-231 GCF_000695765.1 Mesitornis unicolor | reverse complement strand
GGGCTGTGTCTCTCCTGCTGGGGACATTGCTCTCTCAGGAAGGACACTTCTGATGTGGTAGGACATGGTTTGGCTCTGGTGGCAAGCCCCTGCACCACTGCCCCACTGCTCCTCATGCTCACACTGGCAGGGATGGTTTGAGGGGTACCTCAAACAGGATCACGCTGCTTGGCTGGGAGGGAGCCCCCGGGGAGTGGAGTGGGGAGGATGAGGTGTGGGGCAGTGGGGGGT
>NW_010186577.1:507-756 GCF_000695765.1 Mesitornis unicolor | reverse complement strand
ACATTCTGTGATTCTGTGATTCTGTGAACCTTTCAGTTGTACTAAGAAGAGTGAGTTTATCATCACAGTTAGGTATGAGTCCAGTGACGGACCTTTTACTACAGTTCTCTGACATACTTTTCCACCATTGTTGATCTGGGGCTAACAACGTTAATTTACCTAAATAACAGGGACCACCAAAAATGTTTTTGTGAACTCCTTGCCACGCTCTATAGCCATAGATTAGAAATACCTGTGGGGGCAAAGCTT
>NW_010186577.1:0-461 GCF_000695765.1 Mesitornis unicolor | reverse complement strand
TGGGAACCCCTTGCCACGCTCTATTGCCACAAACTAGAAATACCTGTGGGGGCAAAGCTTTGGGTGTCCCGTTGTTCCAGAGGGGCGCTCCTCCGCGAGTCTCAGCCCCGTAGGCACCCATACTTTGTCTGTGTTTGTTTGTGCCGCAAAATGAACCTGCCATCTTGTAACTATAGTTATTATCTGTAGGTGTAATGTTTGTCCAAGTTGTCCAATCAAAATTTCTCTAGTAATTTGTACCTGTAAAGGCTGAACCCCCAAAGAATATACAAGTTTGTGTCCAATTTCGTGATTCATTGCCAATTCTTATTGACCCTAGCAAATTCAATTCTTGCGGATCCCAAGGTAAGGTAGTATTTAGGTGCGTAATTAATTTAGTACTACAATTGCTTAGTACGCTCTCTTTCGAACAATTTGCTGTAGAGAATTTTCCAAATTCACGAACATTAAAACCAGGTACA
>NW_010186576.1:0-2762 GCF_000695765.1 Mesitornis unicolor | reverse complement strand
ACAGGACTGGACCCAGCACTGAGCCCTGTGGCACTTGTCTATGGAAAAGAAGGCAACTTTGGTTATAGTGAACTAAATGATAAGGTAGAGTATGCAAGTTTCTGAATTATATACATATATACTCAAGGAAGAGAACAAAAAAAAAATCACAGAATTTAGGCTGCAAAGTGCTTTAGCTCCCCATTAGCCATTTCAAATTGACTCTTTTTTCATGCATTGCAATAATAGGTTTATGTTTCAGTAAGCTAGTTTTCACACTAAGTACAAAATCTCATGGATTTGCATGATCTTTCCTGTATTATTGGAACCTTGTGGTTGGAAAGAAGAGAGATAGAAGAAGACTGTGGATTGGTTCATGTGAAAATAACTGCTGCATTTGCAGAAATTCTATTATACAGCAATGCTCTGTATTATTGAGTGTGCAAGTCTCTGAGGATACATACAGCTACTTTCTATAGTACATAGTATACTAACAGTATATGAAAGAGCAGTTGACTGGAAAATATTAGTGAAGAACAATGAATTCTAGAACTTTTTTATTAACCCTTGTGGGCTGTTTTTTCTCATACTTACACAGACACTTGACCAGGGCGGGCAGCCTCAGGCCTTTAGTCATGAATACAGCCAGCCACCCACACTGAAAATCATGGAGTTCTTGGGGTTAACTGCATGAGCAGAAGACTTTCAGGTATTACAGAATTGGTGACAGTAACAATCAACTGTATTTGTTACATCAGGTATGAAACAGTATAGCATGCATGTAATCTCAGACATCTATTTCCATGAAATATGCTGGCTTTGAGAATAACACATGCAACGGATCAGTCAGTAACTATTTCAGAAAATACTTGCTTCCTATCCTGGATGTTCAGTTTTATACATCTGGAAAAAAAGAGACCTTCTCTTTAAAAGGTTTTTATACCATTACATTTTGTTACATGGAACTTGTAGTGTAATCCTATGAAATGTAAATCATCAGATGCAGAAGGGAAAACAAAGGAAAAACAAACTGTAAGCAAAGAAAAACATAGTGGTAAGCCATCTGTATCCTACCTACAGATTGCAGGTATACTGGTTCTGCTAGCTAACTGTTTAGATTCATAGCAGATTGACAGATTCATGCTAGACAGGTACATTTTTCCTTTTAACCACATTACTTTTCTTGTTTTGCACTCCTTCCCCATATGCCACAGCAAAATTATATTCTGAGTCTCTTTCTCTCTCCCTGTGATATCTTCATTGCTGCTTCATTAACCAGTGCACCATCAGTGCACTTCATTATAGCTTCTCTCCTGGCTCACTGTGTTGATGCTAAGATGCAGATACAAGCTGGCTATCAAAATGCTAGTCTGTGTTTTAATCCTTCCTTCTGTTTGAAAGAGGAGGAAGTCAACTCCTTGGCAAAATCCTAAATAAAACCTGTATTTTATTTGTAACCCTTACTGTCCCACCAACCTGAAGTGCACTGGGAAAGTATAGTGTGGGATGTGACAGATTTATTTACCTATTTGTTTACTGTAAAAGGCTGGTGGCATACCTCCCGTCTGATCAGTCTATTAAGACAGTTTAGACTGATTTTATGTATGTGCCATCAACTGACCTTGAAAAAGTACTGAAGTTAATGAAAGCATGCTTCAATTCCATGATTGTTAGAAAATGAAAAGGCCATGCTGTGATAGATATCCTCTGCGACATATACCTCCAGTTGTGCCAGTAGAGAGGGGACATGATTTAAATACTAGCTGGTTTCCAATGGGTTTCCTAGGTTGGGAATACACTCAATTAATTTTTAAGTGAAGGGAAAGTTATAACTGCAAGTATGATAGAAGCACATAAATCAGTGCCAGAATACAGAGGAATAAAACAGGCATATTCAGAATCTCCTATGTAGCCATGAAAAGAGAACTAAGAAACTTTATGGCTTTTTCAGAGAAGTTCAAATGTTGAAAAATGTGAAGTGTGTCTGATAAAAATTTTTAGGTGGCATGGTGTTGTTAGTCCCTTCCCATCCACCCACTGCCCCCTGCCAACTCCTGTTCTCCCTGCTATGGTCTGTCAGAGCTCACAAGAAGTGCTGCGTGTTAGACAGCTGGGAGGCTACATCTGCTCTCTGTTTTCCACACAATTAAGGCAAAGAGGAAAAATATAAATATGACAAATTGCTCTGACACCAAATTCTGTGAAAGTCTATGTCTGAGGTTTATGATTTTGTAGGAACTTGGTGCAAGACTTTTGTCTTATTTGAAAAAGTAGTATTTCAGGGTTTTTTTAATTAATATTTTTAACAGATGGTCCTATTTTTCCTATAAATACACAAATGATTTTCTGTCTTGCACAGATCACTTTTTGGTTTGATGAGGAAGGTGTGAAAGAAGAAGTGAAGTAAGGAAGAAGAAATGCATGTCATACTAGATTCAGACAAGGCAAATCAGTAGCTAATCCGTAAGGGACTATAAGAAAAGATTGTGACTCCTTTTGCATTAATTGAGGTACAGCATACAGTATGTACCACTGTCAATGCAAAACTCATTAAAATTTTCATTATTCTATTATTTATATTGTAGTTGTGACTGAAGGTTCCAGTCAAAAACAGAGACCAATGTGTACTCATAAAATGAGTAGGGAAATAATCATATTACTCTTATTAGATTTATAATGACATGCACTCTGAGTATGGTCAGGCTGGCACCACTGACAGCACCCTGACAGTGGACTCCAGGGGCAGCAAAAATAAATGAATGCATATTCATAAATATATTAAA
>NW_010186575.1:0-3075 GCF_000695765.1 Mesitornis unicolor | reverse complement strand
GAAGTCAATGACCTGTAAATTACAACTAAAATGCTCAAGCTGGTCTTGCAGATGAATGCTTTTGATTATGGTCTACAGTAGGTAGAGTTCAATTTCTATTTAAAGTTCTATTTAGGTTTACTTGCATGTATGTTTTTTAATTATTTGAAGGTTTGGTATTAAAGAGCATTAAACAAAGATGCCTGATTTAAAAATTTTTTGAGAACTTGACTATAAGGAATTATACATGTGAGATGACTATTTGCTATTTTAAAAACTGTAACCATATGAACAACAGAATAGAAATCAAACATAGATCCAAAAGTATAGTTTAATGTAACTTGATATTATATATAAACTGATTAAAAATAATTTACTACTTATTGTAATAGAAAATGTTTAGGTAGATATGAAGCAAAAAAGAAATTTCTCAAGAAATTAGACTACTACTGAACCCATTAAAATCAAAATACTCCCACAAGTAATCTTTAGTGTTTTTTTATGGGAGGGCGCAAGAATATGAGAAACAGGAAAGATAGCAAATTGAGTGACAGAATCTGTTTTTTTTTAGTCTAGGTATGATGAGAGCAAAAATCTTGGTCTTTAGAAATCAGGGTGTGTGTGATTTCCAAATAGAAAACTCCTTCCTGTATTGTGATAATTTTGTTCTTTTAACTCATCAAGGATCTATCTTGCAAAGTGAAGAAGATAATATTTATGAATGTCACACATAAAGAAATACATAAGAACTTCAAAAAACATTCCCAATAGCTTAGCTTCCAGGGCAGAACAAACCAAGGTATTGAAATCTTAAAGTGGAATTCTTTTAGCCATCCCTTGCTGTATGCTTGCCTTTTTATATTAGACTAATTTTTTAGAATCTGATTTTTTCTTTTGGATAGAAATTACTTATGCCACCTAAATGAAATTCAGGAAGTATCTCAAACTGATTCATGAAAATACATGTCTTTGACTGATATAAACATGAACACAGTCTTTCAAAATGCATGGCAAAAGAAATACCATTGACAAAGAAAGATTCAAATTTTAAAATATCTTCATATTATAGTTAACAGAGGTTTATTATTGTCTGGTAAATCCTGGATTACTTCTTTGTTGTTAGTTTTCATGTTACTGGTAAACACATAAGGCAAATGAAGATGAAACATTAACTGGGCTTGTTAGCCTTATTAGACAGAAAACAAATGTTTGGAATATTATGGTAGATACCACATTTATATTTTGTCTTTTTTTTTTCTATAAGAGAATGAACTAAAAAAAGCTGCAGAACACATCTTAAAACATTTAGGAATATTGTACAACTTATATCATGTCTATGTTAAATCTCACTATTCTTACAGGTGATTCCTAATCTTTAGAAAGTAAGAACAAAGTAATAACAACTTATGCTTTTGATCTGATTTCTCATTTAATTAAGAATTCATGACCATCAGTCAGAACATCTTCTGAGAAGAGCACAAGCTTCTACATACAAGTCAGTGACATTTTGTCTCAGCTTGTGTAAAGAGAATCTACACATGCAGTAGAATATAAGGTAAAATGGGGTTTAAAACCATCTATTACAAAAAAGGGAAGACGCAAAGGAAGATTCATGGAAGAAGAAAGAGGTAGAAGATGCAGGATCTAGAAGATGACAGTTTTCTAGAGTAACTTACAGAACCAAAAAAACTGCCTGTGAGATCTGAGTGAGTTAGTAGTTTAGAGATGGTCTGAACAACACAACAGGAGAAATGAGATGCATTAACAAATAAACCTGTTTTTTAACATGATATGTCTTTTAAAAATATTTTTAAATTACTTGAGAAAAAAATTGTGAGTAATGTTACATCATAGTTGTGGGATAAAGGCAAATGGCAGAAGCTGCAGGAGAGGCTTTGAAAAGGTTTTATAGCATCTCTTTTTAATAGTAAGCATGAGCGCCAAATAATCATGAGCAAAATATCTATTTACTGGCACAGAACAGGGACAGTTTAATGTAAAAAAAGGGAGTGTGAGGAGGAGATTGACCATTGGAGCTGGTCCCTCCCTTCCCTAAGGCAGACCCAACAGGCGGAAAAAGGTATGAGAATGAGGCACAAGTCACCCTAGTCTCTCTACACCAGGCTGACCTTGGCAAACAGGAGGACTTAGAGAATAGGGACCAACAGGAATGGAAACTTGTCTCTTCCCGGCATAAGAGGCACGGCAGGCGTGCCCTCCCCCAGGTAACTGCTCCACCTTCCTAGGTGCTCTTGCAAAACAGGTGTGATGTTCTGCAGGGGGAACCGCACAAACATCAGGAAGGCAACTCACCTAGCTTGGAGGCACTGCCAAGGTTAAATCAGAGGAAGCCATGCATAGAAACATCCTCAAGTAAGAAGGACAGGCAGCTCCTTGTCATAGGGGACTCACTGCTGAAGGGAGTGGAAGGTCCTATCTGTAGACAAGACCCACTCCTCAGGGAAGTCTGCTGCCTCCAAGGAGCCAGGGTCAAGGACATACAGAAAAAACTCCCTATCCTAGTTAAACCCTCTGACTACTACCCATTGGTGGTCTTTCAGGTGGGCAGTGACGAAATTGCAACAAGTAGTTTGAGAGTAATGAAAAGGGATTTCAAGGGCTTGGGACAACTGGTTAAGGGATCTGGAACAGAAGTAGTGTTCTCCTCTGTCCCACCAGTTGTAGGGAGATCTGAGGCTTTAAACAGAAAGAGCCATCAAATCAATGCCTGGCTAAGAGACTGGTGCCACAGGCAGTACTTAGGGTTTTTTAATCACGGATCAGTTTACAATTCACCAGCTGCGGTAAGTAAAGATGGGGCATGTCTATCCCAAAAGGGCAAAAGGTTCCTGGGACAAGAATTAGCAGGGCTCATAGACAGGACTTTAAACTAGATTTGAAGGGGGAAGGGGGGAAAGGGGATAAAACACATATCGCTAGCCATGAGCCTGGGGGTGGAGTGCCGACATGTGTAGGAAGGTGCACTAGTGAGACTCTTCAGAGTACCGTCCCAGTGGAGGGAGGGGATGGAGTTCCATAGAGCAACCAAGGTGCAAGGGTCAGCGACGGGTCAGTAAACATGGAACTCCTTGAAAA
>NW_010186574.1:0-17602 GCF_000695765.1 Mesitornis unicolor | reverse complement strand
GAATCTTCTAGTCTTTTGAGCAAGGCTGTTGACCATCATTCTCCTGAGGATTTATATAGCAGCATGAGAAATGAGGTACCATAGTAGTTATCACAGTATGAGCTGTCACCTTTCTGTTCATGGAAGTTGATGATGCTTGCATCCTGGAGTGCCTGAGCAACGATCTTGTTATCCCATGTGATGGTAAACAACTGCAGCACTTCTCTGTAAAACCAGACACGTTCGTATATGTTAGCAGGGTGCCAGTGACTCCTGCTCCTTCACTCCCTGACATTGATAGTTTAGTGTTTCTGCTGCAGTTATGGTTATTGCCAGCTGTTTCTGGCTGGAAAACTGTGAAGTTGCAATCAGTACATCAGGAGAAAGGGCATGAAGAGACACTAACCGGCTTCCAAAACACTTGCAGAAGAAATATGTCCATTTCACAACTTCCCTTCATTTGTGCCTCTTCACTTAAAAGTAGGAAAGTAGGAAAGACGTTAGGGCTGCTTTGATAAGTTGAGGTTTTCTGCCTCAGTTTTTCCAGCTCAGTTTCTTTCGTGCCATACGTACATTACTTGCTTCAGTGTCTGCTAAGCAGCTGCAATATTGCTGACTGCACAGCTGATGAGGGCAGAGGAAAATGCCTCACATTAATTCTTACTGTATCAAGGCAGAGTCGTCACAGTCTGTGCACCATTCTCACCGTGGGTTCAGCTGCTGTTCAGATGAGCAAGAGTAGTGCATGAATTCCCATAGTTCTTCCACAAATTTTCATAATGCATCCAACATAATATGATTCCTCTGTGGAACCACAGCCCTGTTTCTCTCATCACCAGGCAGCTTGTACAGATGATGTTTTCTTTAAATCAGGAAACCAGAGAAAAAACGAAAAACTGAGATGAAGCACAGAGATAGCTGTTGAACATGAATGCACGTGCTTATAGCCATGTTCCATATTAAAGTGGTTTACCATCAAAAACTATGTTATAGGTCTTGGGAATGAGCTGGAGAAGTTCTAAAAATCAAAGAGATGTTACTGCATAGTTAATAGGAAAATTTTCAAATTGCCTGCTATCTGCATACCTCATAACTGCATAATCAGTTTCAGGATTATCATCTGACCTACTCCATGTGCTACATCTTTCCCTTTTTCTAACATGAACTGGATTTTATCCTGCATATCAGTGAAGTGCTTGACAAGCACAAGTTGAGGATGTTCAGATGTGATAAAAGCTGTCTAAAACTGACAGGATGCACAGACCCCTCTATTTTGAAATACCGATAGCTGAGGTATGTTGCATGTGGGTGCCTTGTGTTTTGGGGTACCTTGCACAGAAGGATGTAAGGAAATTTTTCTCTGAATGTTTCCCAGATTTATAAGATTATATTTACTTTTACACTCTGAGTGAAAGCAAACAGCGTTTTATCTATGACTTCTATATGTGGCTCATTTGCTTATGGAATTACTCTGTAAGCAAATGCATCAGTGCCCAAATGCCCTTGAAAGGCATTTGCTCAGAACAGGGATTTTGCATACAAATAGCTATACAGAAGAATCCTGAAACCTTTCAGTTGGTTTAAAATTAATCTCCCTGCCTGGGATATTTCACAGCTACCTCCTTACTGGTTTTATAGGCCCACTGGAGAGCTGAGGAGCAAGGACCCAGGTTCTCAGTGTCTCCAGAAGCAGCTTTGTTCCTTGTCAGAGCCAGTTTCTCACCTCGTGCAAACAGAGCTGCTAACGCCGTGTGTGTAGGAGGCAACATTATCCACGAGAGCTGACACTACTGCTCAATAAATGCCAGCAGTATAAGGAGAGGTGGGGGATTCTTTGGAAGAGGTATCGATGTTTCCTAGGCAATGCTGACAAAAGCGTGCTGCCTCTAATTGGCTCCACTACAAATATTTACAGCTGTGAAAAGAAGTTTGCTGATCCCACCACGGTAGCCATGGTTGCCTATCTTTTTAGCTGCTGTTGTGCTGGTGAGAAACATGAATAGGTTGCAAGAATCTCTCACTGGCTTTGTAGCAGGGGAACATTTGCTGACCCAAATGTAGAAGCCAATTAAACTCTAAAGTTCCTGTGTATTTTTCTGGTAAGCCTTGCCATTTGTCCTGTTCATTAAGAAAAAAACCCAAACCAACCAACAAATCCATGATGAGAGGCTAAAACAAATCCAGGGCTCGTTATCATTTATATTCGTTGTGTGTATATAAATAATATATTATGTTTCAATATAATCTCAATGTTATTACTCTACAGATTTTAATTCCCAGCTGGCAGTATCTGTTTGTAGGCCTGTGTGTTCAATCAGCCTCATGAAGTAGAAATGTTGATTCAATATGTTTTAATATTTGTTCTGAAATTACCTATTGGTTTGAATGTGTACTCACTCCTGATGGGAGGAAGGGAAGATGGAGCCAGGCTCTTCTCAGTGGTGTCCAGTGATGGGACAAGATGCAAAGGACAGAAACAGAAATAATGGAAATGTCTTTTAAATATAAAAACTTCCTTACTATGACAATGGTCTGATGCCATAACAGATTGCCCAGAGAGGTTGTGAAGTCTCTGTCCTTGGAGATATCCAAAACCTTACTGGACATAGTTCGGGGACACCTGCTGTAGCTAGCCCTGCTTGAGCAGGGTGATTGGATAAGATGATCACCAGGGGGTCTGCCAAATTTGCTATTCTACGGTTCTCTGAACATGCCATAAATTCTCCATGTTTTATTTTAGCATTTCTGTGTATTGTGTATAATGTGCATCTTATTTTAAGTAAAGGATTATCTGAACTACAGAATGCACCTGCAGGCACAGAATGTACATTGACTACTTGGTATCATACACTGACATCTCAAACAGGTAATAGACTTTATAATCCCCAGGTTTGCACCAGACTGTGCACTCATTTTATGAGTTGGTTGGGAGTCAGAATATGCCTGGAGAATTTTTTCAGGAATTGAAGATGGTTACTCATGAAAATTTTCATCAGAACGGTGCCTGTTGGTAGTTGTGCTCTATGGAAGAAGGCATGAAAATTACTTGATCTGCTTTTAAGACTCTGAAATTATGACACATTTTCAATCGGTGAATGTCCCCACAGGTTGCTATTCCTTCCATGCTTCAGGCTTCAGCAAAATATCATTTTTTTTGGTGGAAATCCAGACTGTAGAATTGCCTGGCAAACTGAACAGCCTTGCTTGCTAGTCAAGGACCATTAGCCTGAATGTTTGCATGAGCTTGTCACAGGCACAGTAATAGGCAAGACTTCACATTGACATTTAGCGCTGAATGTATTTCTTTTCAATCACATCAAATGTGGGCTGCTGTATTGTGCTCATATTTGTTCTCTGTTTTCCAGCTAGTTCTTGAAAGCAACTCATGAATGCACAGTGAATTATTAACATCTGTTTACTTTCAATTTAGCTTGAGAAATTTCTCATTGGGTTTGTGCCTTCTTGCTTTATGCAGTGCTTGGATGGGCTTTACTTCTCATAGTTACTGCTGTCAGCGTTGAGTCTTGAGCTGAGACTGATGCTGCTGATGACTTGATGTGTGGCATAACGTGGCCACTCATGTGAGAGCTTTCTGTAAATATGCAATGTAGTTTTAGACAGAAAAATAAAGATAAGCTTAATGTGTTTGCTTTGTATGTCAGCTATTTGTCAGGAAAGAATCCCACAGTGACTTAGTATACATGCACTTTTGGAAATTGTGAATTGGGCTTTAACTAGTGATGAATTATCCAAAAGGTGCATGTGTAAGGAAGTGCGATTATAGTGGTGACTCAGAGTACAGACAAATTGGATCATAAAGATAGGTATCTCACAAATTAAGAAGTTTGTACTCCATTTTTCTTTTAAAGTTTTATTAAAATATTAGCACGTGTAATAGCATTGGAAGACACTTTTTTTGGTTTTGTATATTTTACCTCCTTTTGCTGTTTATTTGTTTGTTTTTTTTTCTAGTCTGTAGCTGCCTTAGTGTCATAGCACAGCAACTTGCTGTTTGAGGTTTTTCCCATCCATGCCTACCACGTTTGTATTTTCCCTGCGATGAGGTCAGGTCACCAGGGTCTGTCTGGCAAGCCCAGATAGACTCCAAGTGAAAAGTAATGCTGTGGATGATGATAATTTCTTTGAGCTCCATGACCACAGCTGACAACTCTTCAGCTCTGCAATTCCACGTACCTGCAGATCTGCAATTCTCACTGTGCTGAAGGAGCTTGATAGAAGCCTGATGGATTTCTCTTAATGGATTTATTCAGAAGGCAATGCCAATTTTAGGTTTCGTTTTAATACACTGTAACAATCCACTAATAAATCCAACCTGATACACTTCAGCATCCAATTTCCTTTCTCTTAAGGCACGTTCTCTAGGAACATGAGATTTGCCCTTTGGAAAGATGCAGCTGTGGGGTTACCGGAAAACAATATATATGTTTATGAGAAACCTCTCTGGGGATGTGTAGGAGCTGCATCTAAGGTCAGTCCTTTGTCCTTCATCCTTGCCTGAAATAAGTAAGCTTGTGCCCAGCCTTGTACCCTGCTGATGCTGACCTTGCCTTGCTGACATAATCCTGGCTTGAGCTTGGCTTTGCACATCACTACAGATTTCCCTGGTCATCTAGGTTCTTGGATGATGGTGGCTGTTGTTATTGGATCTGCTTTGCTCTCCTTGCTCAGACAATGAGGGACTGTACCCTTGTTGGAAAAGGAAATGCTTTGCCTGCCTTGCTGTCACCCTCGGCTCCTGGCTCACCTTCCTTTTTAGGGCTCACTCAGAACTGTTGTTACCTGACTATGGGATAGTGGATGAACCAGTTTTCCTTTCTGCTTGGAGATTGTTAATCATTGGAGGTAGATGCTGTACTGCAGAATAATTCTACATGTGCTACTGTCAATTTTCCTGATAGGAGGCTCCTTACTATGGAAACAGCTCACACTGCCATGTTGCCAAGTACAGTGAGATAAAAACAGTGTTAATAGCCTGTTTCATTACATGCATTATTCCTATACCATCTGTGTAAATGATTGTTTTTTTCAACGTATTATCTTGTATCAGTATTGATCCCAGACCTGTTTCTATTTCAAAAACTTCTACCATAGCACCTTTGTTTTCAGTTGGACTCTAAATAAGTCAATAAGTAACTTAAGTAGTTTACTCCTTTAGGAGTAGAAGTGTCTAGCCCCTTTATCATTGGTGACTCATAAGGGGAACGACTTTTTGTACTCTGAGTAACATTTTCAGCAGTATCTAAGTCATCCTAAAAAGTGTTTTAGGATAGTGACACCAAAAAGGAGGGAAAATTCAGCAAGTAACTGCAGCCCTGATTTTTGAGCATTTCACTGTTCTTTATAGAGTGATTTCCAAGCAGTTCAATATGGCCGTAGCAAATTGAGTCATTTGTCTGTTTAGTTTGGGGGCTTTTTATGTTTATATATGAGAACATGATACACACAGACTGCCTCACTTACCCTTTAAGTGGATCAGATCTGCTATTTTGGGCATGCCCAAATGGGAAAAAACAGAGATGTTAAAGAAATGAACATTAACCAGCAGTGATGACGTAGAGGTATTGCCTCAAATCAGCTTGAAATATTTAGGATGGTGAGCTGGGTGGCATACGATGTCTGACTACTTTGCTGTCAAACTATGCGATCAATGTGTAGGATTTATTTCAACTAAAATTCCTCGCTGTCCAACAGAGTTAATTGTAAGAGTCAAGCTTGGGAAAGTACTTCCCTGAAAATAAAGGCATCTAAGTACCAAGTCTAAGTCTTCTAAATGCTCACATTCATGGATTTTCTGTATTTTAAATGCTGAAGTACATATGATGATTTGCTCTCTAAAACTGCCCCACTCTCTTTTTTATTGCAAAAGAAGTACAGAGAATTAGCTCAAACTGGACTTTAAATATCTAAAATAATAGGAGGTGAACCCTGCTTTATATGCACTCGGACATCTTTAATAGCTATAGAAGACCCGTAAGCTTTGATTCAGACAGATTAAGAAGATATCTTGCCTGTGGAAGGTATGGAGTACTCCACCTCTGTCCTCCTGGCTCAGATGTGTTCATAGCCCTTTTATTCTCATCCAGGTGGTATTTGCGACCTGCTACACAACCTATTGCTGTTGCCACTTCACCTGTGATATGTCCCTCTGTTTCCCAATAGTCTTGAAGAAGAATGAGATGGCAAATAGTGCTATGGGAGCTTGTCATCGTCTTTTTGCTTCTTCTGGCACATATTTTAGAAATGGAGAGTGTGTCAGCATCTGCCCAACGGACTGATGCACATGGATACTCAGCCTTTCATAGATCCACAGCTTGTTTGTAGTACCTGTGATAGGTGGGAGAAGGAAAGCAGTGCAGTGATACAGATTTTCACACATTCCAACTTGATACTTCTGCTGTGGCTAAATTGTGATTTTTGTCTTGAATTTAGATGTGCTAGAAATCTCTAAAAACTCCCATGGAGAAGTAGTGGAATTCATTAGTGCATAGAGGAATTTAATAACCTATGACAGCAATTCTGAATAACTGAGTTTGATGAAGATCGTCTCATCTCACAACACCAGAGCTTCTCTGTCTTTATTTATAAGGCAGCCAAACAAACACACTTCAGTGCACACTTGGCTCTTCTGAGGTTTTCAGGCAAGGTGATCTTGATCTTGTAAAATTGTCTTTATTTTAATTATTCTTTTTTCTATAAGAGAACTTTATGAGTGTGTAATTGAAATTAAAACTTGTTATGCAGCTTCAGAAAGCAGAAAGAAAAGATGTTGAAAAGACGATGCCAAATGGAGGCATTCTACAGCAACACAAAGAGGCCTTTGCAACAGGGCATTGCTTCCTGCAGTGAAGTAATCCTGGGAACCCGTGAAAAGGAGTATGTTTCACAAACCACAGAAGAGAAATCAATACAACAAGAGTCAGTGTGCAAAACCAACAACAATTTTTTTCTGACTCAGCTGTCTTAGCAAAGCCAACAATAATATTATTTGAAAGACAGGATGCTGTATGAAGAGTGCATGAAAGGATTGGATTTTCCAGCTAATGAAACCAAATTGCGCTGTTGCTGCCTGCAGCTGGATTTCTACAAATGCACATGAGAAACACAGGCTGGTAGGAGAATGCAGAACTAAGTCTTGAGCTTTTTAGAAGACAATGGGCTTTGGATCAGATCCTTAAAAAGAGTAACCATAGAGTATAAATGACTTCTTCAGCATGCTACGAACAGTGATGTAAAACAGGTCTTGATCTTCTCTTCGGTTCTTTCCCTTCTGTAACCAACAAGCACGGTGACTCGTGTCATGAGTTCAGTTGCAGAGCTCTGCACAGATGCAGTGTAATTATTTCATTTGTGAATCATTTAGTCTCATCGTGCAGACTAATCATCTTTCCTGCTATTTATAGGTTGCAGCTGCCAACTGGAAAACCAGCAAACATGGGAACAGTACAAGAAAAACAGATTCTTAAGTGCCTGTAGGCTGCAACTGAATGTTTTAACTGATCTTGAGACAGAGGTATTCACTCCTCTGAAAGCATAGTTTCCTTGCCAAACAAGTAGTTGTGGTAGCACCACAATAAACTCCAACCCAAAATACAGTTGCCAGGAAGGAGTTCTTAAGTTATTGCTCTTTTGGCACTATATATTTCCTTACATTTTCTGGGTGAATCTTCATTTAAGGAGAATCTTGACTGGTCTGAAAAGAATCACACAGAGAAGCACAATTTAAAGAATTTTCCTCCATCAGTGTAGTTGATGGGGAAATACAAAGAAAGATGGCTTTTCCTTCTATCTGTTTCAAGACTACTCACTATGTTCAGAAGGAAGGTAATGGGAATTATATGGAAGTACTATATCAAAATGCCTTGTATGCTACATTCTCCTAAAGAAATAGGAAGAGTATGGTTCTGCACTAACTGTGGGAATGTAATTTCGGGACCAGAGCCTGAAAATTACAGTTTTTACCTCTAGTTATCCAGAATGTTGATTTTGAAAGTTAGCTTTTTTTTATTTCCTGAAGCATGATGGTGCTGCACTGCTAACCTCTGTGTCAGTCTTCCTTGGCAAATTTTAGAAAGTTTGCCCCATGCACTAAATGAGCAGTAAGCCTTCTTGTGTTTAACCTTTGCATCCACAACTGGGAGAGACAATCACTGATATTATTTCTATTGTTCATGTTCGTGCTTGAACAACTAGTAAAGAAATCAGATTCAGTCCCTTTTCCTTGTTTGACTTTCCATTCCTTTCATTGCTGTGCGACAAGAGAAGAACTAACCAAATATGCACATATTTGCAGTTATTAAATCAGACAAAAAGTATTTTAAGATTTGCTAGAAACTTCTCTTTCTTACTGATAAAAGCGGTTGGCACTAAAGTTTAGATTCTTATTTGTTTGCCAGATGAGGTGGATAAGACTGAGACTGCCTCTGGGACAGGGATTTCTGTGAAAAATCCTTGTAAAGGTCATCACAAAGTGGAGATTTACCTGCAAGAAATTTACTTTTTTTTTTACATGATGCTCTACTTAAAGCAGAATTAAGGCTTCAGACATCTGATGAGTAGAGAGCTGTCCTCTGCTTCTCCCAAAGGATTTGTCATGGTAGTAGGCAGGACTTACTTATTACCAGTCAGTGTGGGCAGGTTCAGGTCTCTGGTGATGTCAGCACCATTTCTCTTTTTACCTGGAGACACTACCACTAGGCTGATGAGTCAAACCAACAGAGAGGAGAACCATATTCATCAGAAATCCTGTAAAAGGCAAAATCTTGAACTCAGCCTTATAGCCTGGCCTTTCTCACTGTTGTTCACACTTCTGCCTCTACAAGGTGCCTGTTGATTTTGGAGTGAATCAGTCAGCGTCTTTCTAGACACTGACTAATGACTTCCTGCCTCACTGCCAGACAGAGGAAAGTCAATTACTTTGTTAATGGAAAATCCAGTGCTGTGTTACAACACCTACTATGTTCTTCTTTCACTTAG
The DNA here is from genome assembly GCF_000695765.1 of Mesitornis unicolor. Taxonomy (NCBI): domain Eukaryota; kingdom Metazoa; phylum Chordata; class Aves; order Mesitornithiformes; family Mesitornithidae; genus Mesitornis; species Mesitornis unicolor. The sequence goes on along the minus strand of NW_010186574.1, from coordinate 8,629 downwards.
AAGCTGTCTGGAAGGTGTCACAACTCTTGAGCTCAGTGTCCTGAATATGGGATATGTAGAGTGGAATCCACTTATCCTTAATCTAAGAGCTTAAAAGGTAAATTTCAAATGTTAAGCTTGTTTTAGAGTCAGGGAAACAACTATGCTGGGGGTTTTCAGGTTTGTGGTGGTGGTGGTGGTGGTTTTGTTGGGTTTTGTTTTTTTTTTAGAGGGCAGTTTCTCTTATTCTAAGAGAGGTAATTTTGGAGAAATCTAACAAATCAGCTCTAGAGGTAACTGGTTTTTTCAAGTGACTATAAAAGAAGTTTGTAAGTGAACAATTTAATAAAATCTAATAAATCAGTTATGGTGTTATTTTTCCTTGCTTATCATGCTTGAATCCTTCAGGAAAGGTACATGGAAAAGATCAACCTGAGGATGAACAGCTTTTTTTCTTAAACCCTGCTTCGTAGGTAATGGAGATATGTGTGCCTTTTGTTCATCCTCTTTTCCCAGACCAAAGGTGGCCATAGTTTTATCTACTCCATCTGCAGACCAAGACCCTGTCTCACCAACTGTATAGGGAATAGCATAGTAGGGGAAAGTGGTAGATTTGTCTAATTTCTTTTCTCAGTGTGTAGTAACATGGAATAAGTTCTACAAGCTCTAATGATGCTCCTAAACTTCCTCTTCCAGTAGTAATGCTCATTGCTTATTCATGGAAAGGAGCTATTCAAGATGAAATATAAAAGCACATCAACAGAATTATAGATTTTAATTCTAAATTAAAAATTAAATAAAATTCTAAAATAAAGCAACATAAATAAGTGCAAAATAAATTTCAAGAGTGGCAAATTCTATTTTTTGAAGTTTTTGTGAATCAATAGCTTTCACATAGTCATGTTGCTGTGCCAACTGCTGTTGGCATCTTCAGGCTGTTGAAGATGCTGGTATATGCACTTTTAATATTATGTCTGAGTTAGTATTAACAATCAAACTCATCAGAGATAACTAACACAGGCAAGTGTCAGCTAGTTGTACAATGAGAAATGAGAATGAGCTTGGTACACATATGCTACCTAACTTTCTTAGAGAAAAAAGGCTTATCTCAATGTATGTGACACAAATGAGATGAAGATGCTTTCTAAATAAATGAAGCATCTGCCTGAAAGGATTGTCCATCCAGCATTCTACTAAACACTGCCATGCTCTTAAGTTACTGTGCCCAAAGGATGTGCAAGCAATGTGTAACATCAAACTTGAGAATATAGCTATCCATAGCAGGTTTTTTAAGCCTGTAGGAGGTTGCTTTTATTTTGCCAGTGTACTGAGAACACTGAGATTCTTCACATCTTCACAAGGCTGAATACCAGCTATGGCACTCTGAATTATGTGCCAGCTTTCTGCCATGTGTCTGCTAAAAGCCTGGCTAAGGTACCTGTGCCAGTGTGCATTGCTAAAGATCCAGCTTATTCATTGCTTTTATGGGATCACATTAAGTCCGGGATTCTTCTGATGATTGAATGTAGATGTCCCTGTCTAAGATGTCTCTATAGTGGGTTCCCTAACAGTCAGTAAAAGACTGATCAGCAGTGATTTCTAGGGAGCATTTTTTAACATTTCAGTGTATATATAGAAAACTGATCAACAAAATCACTCTCTAAATGATTCACCATAAACTCACTAGCTGCCCAGTTAGCTGTTCAATGTACTGTGAAAGCACTAGCAGCATTCATGTTTATTGCAGAGGTGTTGGAATAAATGAACGTGTACATGTGTCCCTCAGCTAAACAGCAAGCCAAAGACTGATTATGATTCAGGAGAAAAGAGGTAAAGTAGGTTAGGGATTAATTACACTTGAGGACAAAGGTTAATGTATGAAAAATTAGAAAAACTACAATTTAGCTCCTAATTTGAGTAATCAGTCCACCCATTCAGTGGTTGATGTTGTTTGCTACTATCTTGGCTCTTTAAAATAATGACTCTTATGAGTTAAGTCTTCCTGTAGGCTTTCCAAAATTTGATTCTTGCTAACATAATTGTCAAGAGTTTCTGTGGCATTTTCCTACTCATATCTTGTCCCTTCAATTTGATCTCTTTAGCAGCCAGCTGTATCCTTGCCTCCAGTGGTGCTGAGAAACTGAAGGAAAGAAGAAATGGGGGAAGGAGCTGGGCAGAGAAAAGTTTTCTGAGGAATTAGATTGCAGGGCAGGTTCTGGTCTCTCTGGGTATGCAGGAAGATTCACAGACAGAAAGCATGGATGGAGAACCTCAGCAGAAATCATGTGAGTTACTTACATGTGTCTATACCTCAGTTTCCCGGTGCAACTGAAGAGGAGAAAAAAGTCCAGGGGAAAAGAGCGTACTTGACTATCAGTATCCTTTAGCTGTTCATCTTCAACAAGCTGTATCCTTGCCTCCAGTGGTGCTGAGAAACTGAAGGAAAGAAGAAACGGGGGAAGGAGCTGGGCAGAGAAAAGTTTTCTGAGGAATTAGATTGCAGGGCAGGTTCTGGTCTCTCTGGGTATGCAGGAAGATTCACAGACAGAAAGCATGGATGGAGAACCTCAGCAGAAATCATGTGAATTACTTACATGTGTCTATACCTCAGTTTCCCAGTGCAACTGAAGAGGAGAAAAAAAGTCTAGGGGAAAAGAGCATACTTGAATATCAGTATCCTTTAGCTGTTCAACTTCAACAATCTTAATTAGGGTGTCAGTTGAGCCAGGGACTTAAGCCTTCAGAGCTGGTGCTGCTCACTGTACTTGGCACTGATAAGGTTGTAGCTCTAATACTGTGTTCAGTTTTGGGCCCCTCACTACAAGAGAGACACTGAGGTGCTTGAGAAGGACCAGAGAAGGTCAACAAAGCTGGTGAAGTGTCTAGAGCACAAGATCTATGAAGAGTAGCTGAGGAAACTGAGTATGTGTAGCCTGGAGAAAAGGAGGCTGAGAGGAGACTTTTATCACTCTCTACAACTACCTGAAAGTATGCCATGTAAGTACTCTTCAAAGCAAAGGCATGTAGGCTGAAAATTGAGAGGCTTCTCTCTCTTTGTACATCTTTGGGTATCTGTTTATCTAATTTCAATGAAAAACGCTTAGTTGATTTGCTAAGTAAAAATGCCTTTTGGGAAATGACTTCTGATAACTGTGAAAGATAAGTTTGTCTTGTAAAGATATTAGCATTGTAAACAGGGTTATAAGTGTTTGATATGCGATACTACTAAAGCATTGCAACCTAAAACAACTTTATGACAGGATTCTTAATCTGGTTGCAGGCGATATGGGAAATGTACAGAACAAGGGTCTGAATAAGACCACCCAAGTTATCAATGAGAAGTACTACACATGATTTGGCAATAACTTCTACAAACAAGTGCGTGAAGAAATGCATTACATCCAGTAGGAAACCAAATAAAATTACTGGGTAAGTCACTCGTTTGCTGAAGTGTATTCAAGGGAGGCCAGTAGGAGGCATCTCCATCACAGGGATCTGAAAGGGAAGGAGATAACCAGGTCTCCGAGATAACCAGGTCTCCAAGATCTACGCTTTCAGAGGTGCCTGAAGCTGACTCAGACAGCCTGAAAGAAGGTAGAGGCTGCCTGTTCAACCCACAGCCCACAGGCTTACAATGAATCTCAGAATAACAAGTGAAGCTGTCAGACCCTGTCCCTGCCACTTTTCCACTTTTTCAAAAAACAAAGAAGAAATGTGAGCCTGTTTTTGTCCCCCCCCCAAAAAAAATAATTGCCTTCTTGAATACACAAAACTTTTTGTCTCATTGGAATTTAAGGTTTGAAATGCTATAACTTTCTGTACTATGAAAACTTATTTTCTTAACAGCCATGGTGTTATATGCAGCTAATACATCCATCTGACAAGGCTCAGCAGAACGAACACTGTGAAGGCTTAACAAGATTTTATAGTTGCTCCAAAATGCCTCCTTTCGAGAACTACCATGGTAAGCATAAATCTTCTGAGGACCAAACCAGAGTGACTTTAGGCTTTGTGGAGTGTCCTTTCTAGTTCCCAGGTGTCATTCCAAAACAATCTGCCTGTTCCAAAAGATCTCAGTCATATTTGCCAGGTCTGCATGGAAGTCTTTGACACAAGACATCTCCAATGGTGAAAGGAACTCCACATCTGGACAAATTAACACTGTCCCCTTTATCTCTCCTTTCCTTGTGCAGGAAGCCTAAGTTACTGCTTTAGACTTACACAGTTTATTTTCAGATATTCCTGCTTCAAAGTACATTAGCGAGGATATATATTTTCTGTATTAAATGGTTGGACAAAAGCCAACACCTCTGAGTGAAAGCAATATAGTTAACACAGAAATGCTTTACAAACTGGAAAGTGATGGGTTTAAATCAGAAATACACAAAGTAAACTGAAAACTCTTCAGGATGTGCATGGTCCATTGTTATATTTGTGCACAGTATACATATTTTGTTTTGCCTCTTGGTAACTGTAGTACAAATGAAATAAAGCCTGGTTACACATGTACTTGCGTTGTGGCAGTAAAAATGATGGATGATACTTGTGATCAGGGAAAAGAGGGCCAGAAGTGACTGTAGGAATCATGGAGCATCAGGATTATGGAGCATGACAACTACTGCTTCAACAAAGTCATTAGCTCAATGAAGTCTTTTGAGAGGACAGATTTGGAAGAAAAGATGGAAGCTCCAAGGATGACTCTTTCAACCTCTTGCTCTGTGGCTTCATCCATGTCTTGTTGTCTGGGTCAGTGGCTTTTGGGTCTAATAGCAGATCCTAAAATGTAATTTTTTGTTTCCAGACTTTCTCATTATCTTTATGAAGCTGGTCTTACTATGGTCAATAGAAGACAAGATTGATGGACACCATGTGACGAAACCTAATATATATTCAGGGCATGCTAGCACATCAACTGTTTCTTCCTCTAGTCCATTCTGATTATTCATCCTTTAGCTAAATTTCTCTGTAGTGCCTCACAACAGCAGCTGGAGTAGGAATTTCTTTTTGTATTATCATTGTTACAGTGAAGAAAAAAAATTAAATAAACATATCATACCAAGACAAAGATGCTATGCTGAAAAAGAAATTTAATCTCTTGTCCAGTTTAGATATTACAAAGAATGGTTGTGAATCTGCAAGCAAGACTAGAAGACTTTATTTTGAAGGCTGAAACCAAAGTTGATGGGAAGAATCTGCTCACATAGTAACATGTCAGAGACAGTATTTCAGATATCAGTCTCAATGGCTCAGTGTTCTGATTACTCGTGAGTTAACACAGCAAGGACATGCAAGAAGATTTAGGCTTTGTTTGCCCTGGAAACTTATTGCAGTCTGCTTCTGCTGTTTCTACAGAATCTGGGCTTACATGCGCTTCACCCTATGGATATCCTCTCAACGCTGGTTCAACATTGCAAACGCCTTGTTGGTGTTAGAGCGGGGGAATTTAACCTATTTCCATGCAAGAAACTAGCAGAACAGGCAATGCAAGAAAATAGCAGCACAGGGAAGAGTAAATAAACCTGGGAACACTGACCCCAGCTTACTCCATATCACTCCAAAGAGTACTTCCATCTCAATTCACCACAGTGACAAGAAAAAAGAAATAATACACTGCTGCAGGATATTTAAGTCCAGTTGTTCCCTTCTTCTACTTCTTCCCTTGCACTCTCTTGAAAGAGAAAAGGAGCTGGAGTATTGCCAATTGTCACTGCACAGAGGAGTCCTTAGCTGGCACGGAGCTGGCATAATGTCTCCTACAACACATTTTTCCTGATGAGATTCGTCTTCCTTAACCTTCACCATCTAATAATTAGGCATCTAATCTAAGCCATTCATTATGTTCTCTCTGGAGCCGATGCAAAGAGAGAGGTTGGATGAATCGCCCTCTGGGGGTACTTGTCTCTGTGTGTTGACAACAGAGTCAGCCTAAATGACTGGCTTAGAACAGACAGCTAAGTTTTTGGCAGCTAAAATGAAATTAGATGAATCCTAGCATCAGCTGCACTACTGTGACTGGCAGACTGACTCAGAGTAAGTCACAGCTAGCTATGGTGCTTTAAATGTTCAACAGGAGCCAGTATTTTGTCTTTATGTAACTGTTGGGGCAGCTAAGCAGTTCCACAAGTAAATCAGGAAACAATGATGCATGGAGTATGATCGGTTGGTAGATGGTCAGTTAGACTTACAGATACACCAGCCACTACCGGATGTTTAAAAGAATTTTTGACATTAACTCTTTACATTTTCTCCAGGTCTGTTTGTAGTCTTCAGGTTAGGTACCTGTATAGGTACCTAACATCACTTCAGGTGATGTATTTCTCTTTCTGATGGGTGTAGAGTGTACCCCAAGACAGTAGGGGTGTAGATGTCTACAGTCCTTTAAATCAGTGATTCATTTAAGAATTTAAAATCTGGTCTGAAGGAGTTTTCCACAATACATTTTATGTCAAGACTGGGTAATATTTCCTCTTCTCATTCAGTGTTTAAACATTCACTCACGTTCATTAAAGTCTGTAGAAATGAATATATATAACAGGTTAATGGTGATTCATTTTTTTCCTAAGGATAACTGTGGCTCTCATGTTTGAATTCATATTTTTATACTGTAAGAATAGTTTTAATTACATATTGCTGCATGTATAATTTTAAGTTAATTATACAGCAAGATTGAGCTCTTATTTACTTATCATGCCTGAAGATCTCATTTAGCAATTATTTAATATTCACCTAATGTAAAACTGTCTTATTAAAGCTAGGCTGAACAGCAAAGACCTTTTTTTTTTAACATTCACAAATTTGTAACAGAATAATAGAATTGTCAGACTTGTATAAAACACTCAGACTGTAACTCTTATTATTTAGCTTGGGTTTCTTAAGAAAATGCATATGACATACATTTGTTGTTCCTGAGGCTGACTAAAGTGATCTCAGTATCCCTCCCTACCCAATTGCACAGAGTGTGTGCTGTATGAGCTTCAGCCTTAGGATGGAAACACATCCATCACCATTTAAGGATGAGGAGGTGACCAACACTTTGCCCTTTGAATCTTGCAAAAATTCCTCTCAGAAGGGATTTGCCACTGACATAAGAAGCACAGTTTTCCTAATCACCTGAATATGACAAACCATCTCAAATACAATTCACACTTGATGAGGCAAACTCCAAATCTAGGAGGTAATGTAGGGGTTCAGTCAAAAAAAAACCAAACCTGAGAACCATTTCTCCTCTGCTGATCCACAGATCAATATCTGATGTCTTTGCACCTTCAAATCATCCTGCAGGCTGTGTCTGAAAAAATGCCTTTAAGTCTCTGTAAGACTGGATGGAAATGTAGTAAAGCAGCTAAACCATATATATGTCCAGTCATTTATCCTTGGAACATTGGTGCCTACTATGAAAAGTAAAAGGCAAGCCCCTAAGTATCTTTGGGGCATCAGATGCTCAAGTGATGACCAGAATTCATTATCCTCCCTTCTGGGGGCTTTAGGCCAGGTGATCTATAGGCAAACAAAAGCACACTATGATTGAGTGCTCCTATCTCATATCGTGTTTTCCTCTTTTAGATTTCCTGGCAGTTACCACTGTGTTCTACTTTAAAAAATACATCTGCACTTGCTTTGAAACCTAAAATTGTTCGTTCTCTAAAAGAGGATTACACACTCATGGCTTTTTATGTCTGTTGCATATGTGATAAGATACAAAACATCTCTTTATCATCTAAAATCATGTCTAATGCTTATACAGCTACATGTATGTGGATGAGGTCTTTGATATGAGTGTCTCACAATTTTCACTGAAGTCTCTTGAGTAACCTAAGATTTCTGTGAAACAGATAGATGTATTCCTTTTTAAAGTCAGCTACATATGTCAGAGAGTTCAAGTAATTTTTTTCAAAGGCAAATGTAAAAATTGACACAAATAAGATACAGACTTTGCACCTTAATTATGTTTTGACTTCAGCCCATTCCAGATGTGATGAACTCAGTGGCCTTTTTCTTAGGAATTATTTGCTTTCATGCTAGAAGTTCAGTGAAACTTTTAATCAAATGAAATGTATGAGTGTGATCTATGAGCATCAGGACCTATTTTCTTATTAGACTGAAGTCCAAGATTCTGGTGTATGTTTTACATATAGCTAACTTAGTATGTCATGATTCACTGGCATGCTAAAGTGGACTAACTTAATCAACCTATTAATTCAAGATTTATCTTTCTAGACAGGATTTTAGATTTTGGTGATCTATGACCATACCTTTAAACCTTGAACAAATAGCCATGAATCAATATGAATCAGAGCTGTCCTGTTTCTTTCCTGCAGCCACAGGACTTGTTGACTCAGTTGTTTGTGCAGGCTAAGCTTTCCAAATCATGTTTTCTTGAAACAAAGAGGGTAGCTCAAGTATTCAGAGCAGGAAACACCAGCTAATTTATAATAGGATTAACTTTGCTCCACCACCCTCCCTGTGACTTTGCTGGGTTTTCTATGGTAAGATCTCTACTACAGCTGCTCTGTTTGATTGCAATTCTCTCCATGTCGCCTCTCTGCTGCAAGGCAGGGACTGTTTTTGTGTTTGTTTGGGTGGTTTTGTTTACCCCAGTCACCATACATAGCCACCTCACCAATAGATGAATGTCTTTTAGCAAAGCGGG
>NW_010186573.1:4679-5133 GCF_000695765.1 Mesitornis unicolor | reverse complement strand
CCTAACGTCCTGTGATTCTGTGATTCTGTGACTATACAACAATGGCTAATTGCTTGACCTCTTAGGAAGAGAATGTGCCAGAAAAGAAGTTGGCAAAAGCCATCCAGAACTGGCTTTATGAGTTAATTGTAGGAGAGACCACTCTAAGGGTTCCAGAGGGACTATTTGGCTTTTGTCTGCTAATAGTGCTTTTATTGTTCTGCAGATCCCACTCTACAAGGGATGAGAAAATGAAGTGGAGAGCATTTTAACTTTGATCACTTTTTCTCTTCCCCACCTACATCCCTGGGCTTTGGAGACAGGGCAATCTGCTGTAGGAACAGCCTTACCCTCACCTTACCAGTTCCAGTTTTAAATATATCTCAGGCAGAAGATGGGCAGGACTTGTACTCTGTAAACCAGTTCAGACTTTGCCCTCTCTTCATATCTTACAACATATGCCCTTTATAATCCT
>NW_010186573.1:0-4648 GCF_000695765.1 Mesitornis unicolor | reverse complement strand
GCCACAACTCCACCCCTCTTTCCATTCCCAGCAGAAGAAAACACTATAGCCTACCTATTCTCTTAATTAGTATAAAGTCTTCAGCAAATCTCTGAGTAGCAGCGAAAATATGAACGATTACTGTAAATTAACATCAAGTAATGCCTCCATGACCAAAGTGTTACATGTACAAGAATGGTATTTTGAAGAAGTACTTTATAATATGTTCACTGTAACTGAAGCAGAAAGAGCTTCTTGACCTCACGTTATTGCCTTTAAGTTACCAATAGAGTTGCCGTGGCCAGTTTACTTTACTGCACAAATAATCTGAAAAATGCTTCAGGTCTAAGGTGCAATCCTTCTTGTAACTGAGGTATTCAGTGTGATATTGACACAAAGTGCATTGCACTTACCCATCCTGGCCAAGTGGATAGGTTTTTATGGACTTTGTCTTGCCTTACTGGCCAGTAAATCAGAAGCTAATGACAAATCTCCGTAAAAAGACCAGGAATGGTCAGATACAAATGAATCATACTATTGAAATTTAATTGATACCTGTTTCTTATATCTGGCAATTGACTGATCAGTACAGTTTTGTAGAAGATTAATTTCCATTTAATATTTTCATTTCAGTTAAAACTTCAAAGAAACATAATTTTTCCTCAAGAAAATAAAAATGTAGTATCTTATAGCTCGCTGTAATATAAATCAGGATTCTTTTATTTCCAGTGAAATTGAAAGTAAAATTTTGAAGTTGAAGTAAAATTTTGAAGTTGAAGTAAAATTTTGCTGATTACTTCTGCATTAAAACTGTGGTTTTGCGTATCCAGGTCAGGAGCCTCCAACTTCCTTCAACGCCTTCCTGTGTAACCTCATCTAGGTGTTCCTGCTCCGGCAGGGGGATTGGACTAGATGATCTTTTGAGGTCCCTTCCAGTCCCTAATGTTCTGTGATTCTGTGAACTTTGTGCACATTTATCATCAAACAGCCTCCAAGAACACCACTTTTCTCTGTCTAACTTTCCTGGCAAGTTCAACTCCAACACACTTTTAGCCCTCACTCCTCACAGGATCCAGCCTCTCTAAAACATATGATTCAGTGGTCACCAGGTATTCAGTTTTGTCCCAGAAAAAAAGGAGAAGCAGCTTTTCATTATATATTTCTGATTATTTAATACAAAGGTTTTCTGAGCAGAAGAATATCCAGTTTTCATTCCATCTGCCTTGAGGCAGGTAGAGTTCAAAATAAATCTCTGCATTTGAGATTTCAAAAAAATACCTGGCTTTCTGCAGCTCAGGCTAGGAGGGAAATAGAAAATTGTAACATTACTTTCTCAGTGTCTCATTTAACATAATTCCACTGTACAGAAGAGAGATTTTGGGTACAGACAAAATATACAAGCATGACCATACCTTTTAACTGAATGATCTGTATTTTGATACCTACCTCTGGGAACATTTTCTCATTTTTATGCTACATCATCACAGTATGTAATAGGTATTAATTGATTTATTTTTTCTAAAACTTCTGTGCAGAGATGTCATTGTTATCTTGTTTGCAAAGAAGGATAAGTGAGCCTAATTTAAAACAAAACCAAAAACTACAACAAAGAAACATGCAATACAACCAAAAAACCTTTCACTAATATGGAACACTTGGTTTATTATATAAGTAGCCATAGTCTTCAGTACACTTAAGGTCTCCTGTATCAAGGTGTCATGTTTGGTACTTAAATAATGAAGTATATACAAATGCTGAGAAAGAATACATTATGATGTCATTGTACCCAGCATCATAAAGGCAAGGTACTCAGTTAAAGTTTATTCTAGTCTTTGAAACTCCAGTCTGAGGAAAAAGTTGAAGCATATTGCATGTTACATGTTTTGCAGTTCCCAGCAAAATTATTGGGAACTTTGCCCTCAATATCAACAAAGACAAAAAGTCATTGATTTTTCCCAGGATGAGATCTACAGATTTGTATATAAGACATCAAGAGATGTAGCCTGTTCTTAAGAGCTGGGTATACTGGCTGTAAGTTTGCCAGTATTTTCCTGTGACAAAGTCCTACCTGTGTTAAAAAAGACCACACCATCCAGGTGTCTAGTATTATCAAACCCTAAGTTCAAACTCTAATTTTCCCATAGCAAAGCAAAGTCTCAGGCATCAGAGCATATATAAAAAAATATAATTTATTCAAATGGCACAGCCGGGAAAATTCAGCTCAAGCTGAGTGCCTCCTGAAAGTGACCCTGAAAAAATAAATCCCTGGGTAACTATAGTCTTACTATAATCTATCCACCTGCCCCTCGTACAGTCTTTGTGGGCCTTTCAAACACACTTTTGATTCAGTGGTGATTTCTGGCCTGGGGTCTTCTAACTCCTTCTTTTTCTATCTCTGCTCAGTCCATAAACTGTTCTTACCTTGTCAAGTTGCAGCTTCTACTGACAGTTTTCCACTCCTTATCTTCTCCTTTTTTCATCTTGCACACCTGCTTGATAGCCTTATCTGAAAAAAGTCCCAGACTTAGGAAAAACACTACTTAGCAAACATATCAGTGTGTTATCATCACTATTCTCATACTAAATCCAAAACACAGCTCTGTAACAGCTACTAAGAAATTTAAGTCTGTCCCTGTTATAAGCGTATCTAAGTGAAGGTTTACAGCTTGCTCCTAAGGTTTCAGCAAATCTAGCTAAGTAATGAACAGACAGTATACCAAGTTCTAATGTTAAATGATTAACTCTACATCATTCATTTTATGTAAAATTTACCCATTTAAGCCTGATGATAAATATTTTTTTAAAAAAACTCCTTTAGATTTAATCAGATATTAATGTGGCATACTGTTCTTCTTCATCCACACTGTAGAAAGATTTAATATGGTGAGTAATAGCTTCAGTCTTTAAAGTAAGTTTGAATGTCAAAGTCAGTTAATATATTTTTTAACTGAAGCTGATACAAATTATTACATTTTCCAGCACAGAATACATTGCAAATAACTCTAGTCTCTAGACAATTTTTTCTTATATGTCAGAAACAGACAGTTTCCTGAAGAAATTTCCCTTAATTTTTGCAAGATGGTATGTGCAGTACCCTCAACCTAACCTCTTCTATTCAGCTTGGCTTTGTCGAAAAGAATTGTTGACATTCTTGGAGACTGGCAATATTCACAGAATATACAGTAGTGTTTACTTTAAAAAATGAAACTGTTCAATCAAAGAAGGTAGACAGCTAGGACTTTCATCTAAGCCAAAGTCATCTCAATGGGCACATTCCTGCCGTGCAATGCTCCATATTCTAAATTGTTACCATGCTGTGCCTGTCTTCTTATTTTTAGGTAACAGATGCAGCTCATTGCTTGGAATACAATTTATGGATTTTTATAATAGAGGTATGAATTATTAATCTGCCTTTCAGTTGTAACTTTTTGTGTATTGTAGCTTAGTAAATAAGGATCAGGAAGAAATCAACAAGCACACTATAGTATGTTTCCTAAACTCAAATGAGTATGAGAATAGAGTTAATGGAGATAGTGCCTAGACAAAGTGTAGGCTTAGTGACCACAGTAAAATATGTATTTGCTGCATCTTAGGAACAAAGTATTTTGGTGAAAAAAAAAATTCAGTCTGAAAACCTTCAATAAATCTAGAAGAGTCAGCATCATTCAAGCAGTGTTTAACACAATTCTTATGTAGTGTTTCATGTAAAAAAATTGAAAACATGCCCTTATAACCTTTTGAAGATTCTTTATTTTGAAAAATTTTAAATTCTACATAGTTTAAATATAAATGTGTATATATATGGCCATAAAAAAACAAAACCATGAATTTTTAAGAACTTCAAATTAATTTGCATTGTTTTCAGTTCATATCATTTTTATGGCATATCACAAACTATCATTATTATTTATTTTTCTGAACAGATAAAAAATCGTCAACTTAAGACCTTTTCTGAGTTCCAGCTGAAATAAACACAGAGCTCCACATTAACTTCAACAGGTTTTGACTCAAGCCTTAAGAAAGTAAAATGAGATTCCAAATGTCCCTAAAATTTTTATCATGAACTTTTATAAATCAGAATTGTGCTAATTTATCAATATTACCTAAATATTGTTAGCCAGAATTTTTGCAAACTCCGAAAGACTGATATTCCTCAGCATTACACATGCATACATACATACATGCACACACATGCAAATACCTAAGTTTGTTGTTGCAGGAACACCATAAGAGAAAGAACTCTGTAACCAGAGACTTGCCTTCTCCAGGCTGAACAACCCCAACTCTCAGCCTGGCCTCGTAGGATATGTGCTCCAGCCCCCTGATCATCTTCATGGCTCTCCCCTGGACTTGCTCCAACAGGTCTATGTCCTTCTTTTGTTGGGGGCCCAAGAACTGGACGCAGTACTCCAGGTAGGGTCTCAAGAAAACAGAGGGGAAGAATCTCCCACTGATCTCCCACAGATCCCACTGTCCATGTCACCGACAAAGATGTTAAATAGCACTAGTCCCAGTACGAATCCCTGAAAAACACCACTCATCACTGGTCTTCATTTGGACATTGAGCCATTGACCACAACTCTCTGAGTGCAACCATCCATCCAACCAAATCAATTCTAGCAGTAATTCTCTTGCCAAGCAGAAAAGGACCTGAGGGTCCTGGTGGACA